>NW_008795249.1:2267212-2283686 GCF_000699145.1 Aptenodytes forsteri | reverse complement strand
CAGCTTTCCCCAGTTGATGTACTGAGCATGACGTCCCATGGTATGGAATGTCCCTCTGGCCAGTTGGGGTCAGCTGTCCTGGCTGTGCCCCCTCCCAGCTTCTTGTGCCCCTCCAGCCTGCTCAGTCGGTAGAGCACGGGAAGCTGAAAAGCCCTTGACTAGTGTAAGCACTGCTCAGCAACAATTAAAACATCGGTGCGTTATCAACATTGTTCTCACCCTAAATCCAAAACACAGCACTGTGCCAGCTACTAGGAAGGAAATTAACTCTATCCCAGCCGAAACCAGGACAAGGACTAAGCTTGACAATAAACCTAACATTCTGGAACAACCCCTAGGACTTTCCTTATCCTGGGGGCGGGGGGAAATAAAGTGTGTGTGTGGTGGTGGGGAGGATGTGGGAGAAGGGAAATGCAACTGAACTTCATTGCTGACGCGACTGGTAAACTTTCAATGGAAGATCTTATAACAAGCCAAGGTGATAAAGTGGCTTTTCATTAAAGGGTTTGGTCAAACCATGTAAAATCTGAAAGTGGTTTTCAGTCAAGAAGTTTTCAACTAATGTATAAAGTAGAAATATGTATTAGTTTACTAGTTGGTTTTATTTGATGCACTCTGATGCCTCCATCCTTGAGGATCCCCGTGTAGTAATAAGATTGATTTCAGTGGAGTGTAGTCACCATTGTAATTTACTTGTAACTTTTGTTCAGTGGATTACGTCAACTGGTCTCGGGGACCCAATGTACGATCGGTTTGTCTATTTAGATTTTTACTTTACTTGTGGATTTGGAGTATATTATTCATAGCTGATTAGGATTTGGCATCCTTATCTAAATATAAACTATCTAAATATCTAAGTACATGCGTGCACTGATCCAGATACTGTTCTACTTGCATGTTTTCTACTTGAGGAAGGAAGATGTATTAAAAAATACAAAAATTTTCTGTTAGTAAATGTGACAGATGTTTGAGGTTCTGCATGCACATGGTGATGCTGAGGATCTATTTGGTTTTATTGTTAGGAGGCTGAGATTACATAATCGTTTGCAGATCTCTGTCATCAGCCCTGTGCGTTTTACGTTCTTAATTGCTGAGGTCCTAATACGACTTTGCTTCCATTTTGATGTGACTGTTGGGTGCTGTTTTTCTGTGTCAGTGCGTTTTAGTGATGCATAACAGTAATTGCAATGTGTGAAATAAGTTTGTCTCATTTTACCGAAAGACTTGGCCTTAGAGGCATTAGTGCATCCAAGACACAGATATAAAAATTTTACTGATTTTCTCAGACATTCCTGCAAATATTGGAAGATACTCGACTTTGCATGTTTTAAATTCACCAAGTAAACACCTGTTCAGACCTTATTATGGTACTGTATGTTATTGTATTTGTAGAGCAGCCTTATTCTTCTATAGTTTTCTCGGAGACAACAAGCAAATCAAATCTATATAAAGGAGATTTGATTGACTAGAAGAAGAGATTTGATTTCCTAAGCCCCGCTAACTTCTAAAGCAGCTAAGATCCCTACTTTAATTACACAGCCAAAGTTGATTTTCAGGTTATATGAAAATAGAGAACAAAACTTCTTGGAAGATTTTGGTTCCCAAGAAGCTCATGACTTCAGCGGTGTGGTCTTTGAAATTAGCTCGCGTGGGCACCGTGGTATTGTTACAGTGAAATGCTGATGTTGTGTTTTCAGGTTCTAATGCTTATTGATGCCAGCTTTGGATTTGAGATGGAAACATTTGAGTTCCTGAACATTTGTCAGGTACATGGCTTTCCCAAAATTATGGGAGTTCTTACTCACCTGGATACATTCAAGAACAACAAACAATTAAAGAAGACTAAAAAGAAGTTAAAGCACAGATTCTGGACTGAAGTGTATCCGGTATGACATTCAACTTTCATTTTTCCATATATTTTGCATTATGGAAGCTAAATTAAAAGTGGGGCAATACTTAAGTATTTATTATGTTCTTACATCTTTTAAATAATACTATAAATGGACAATGCTGATGTTGTATCAGATTATGTGATCTTCTATTTGCTAAAATACGTGCGTAATTATTCTCTTATCCCAGTGTAACTAGCTACTAAATGTGTGATGCTAGTAAAAAGGTCTGTTAGGCAGGTGCTATGCAAGGAGGATCTGAGAGACAAATTAACCTTTGTACGAGGTTTTCTGGATGTGAATTGTATCCCCCTAAGATTTAGGGGGCAATTTCCATGTTGAAGTAAACTAGTTAGTTTGATCTTTTGGAGCCAACTGTGACCTGCAATTTCTGATTATGATTTACAAATTAGAATTGCATTACCTTTTTTTTTAGTTTTGTAGGTATTAAATTGATGTTTAATGTTTTTATGTCTTTTTAATGTGTTTAGGGTGCTAAGCTGTTTTATCTGTCTGGGATGGTTCACGGAGAATATCAAAAGCAGGAAATTCACAATTTGGGGCGTTTTATCTCAGTTATGAAATTCCGACCTCTTACTTGGCAAACGTCTCACCCGTATGTTCTCGCAGACAGGTGTGTGCTCTTCTCTCTGGTGTTCAATCTCAGCGTAGATAGCACCTTGCTGTTTAAAAAAACTATAATATTAGAGCCAGTCAGCTCTATGTGTGAATGGGTATTTAGTGTTATCTAGATGGCCTTGGGGAAATGAAAGGATACTCTTCAGGTTTGTGCCAATAACTTTAGCCATTCAGTTTTCACTTGCGTCGGATCATGTAGATAGGCCTTCGGTATATTGTAAATACTTTTGAAACAGGGAAAAAAATTAAAATAATCCTGCTTGTTGATGATTACATTGAATTTCTGTGCAAAAGAAACAGCGTTCCAGCAATTTAACAGCAGCTGGTGAATTAGTCCTCTGAGTTCGCTGGAACATCCCTTCTGCTCCATATCCGCGCATAGCATTTGATTTACAGTCCCTTTGGAACATGAAAGTAATCTTGATGGTGGCTGTGCCTACCTGAGAAATTACCTCACCTTTCATATTTTATTGCCAGAATGCTTACAGTTGTGACTAAACTCCCACAAGAATCCAAGGCGCCTAGAACAAGTCTTTTTCAAAGCTCTAATTCTTTAGAAAAAATTGTCAGAGAAGTAGATAAGCGTCGGGCAAAATCCTGCAAAATACACAAAGCAAAGAGAGGGAAAATGAGAAAAAAATATTCTGTAGTCTTTCAGTAACATTGTTTTAGGTTGCTATAACTGTTACAATTATTTTGGTTGTTGGGTCGGTTTTAAGCTGATCTGCAGCCGGAACGTGTGTCCCATCCTCCTCCTTGGCTGTGTGGTGGTGTTGCCTCCCTTGTGCAGTGTGGAAGGCAGCTCTGGACGGAGCTTCCTCCTCATCTGCCTGAAAACAGCCAATCTTTCCCTCTCCCCTTCCCTGTGGTAGTTCTTGTGCTGCTTGCCACCACTATTAGGGAAAAGAAGGTATTGTGTAGCTGCAGGGAATGCGTCTTTCAGCTGTCTTAGGGTGGTTATTCTGTTTTCCCTCTAATGGCAAAACTGATTTGAGGAGGGTTGTGTGTGGAAAGCGTATAAACAGTAATTAAAATGTGCTAAGAAAGCAGTACATGTTTAGTGAAATGTCAGTAAGTCTTCTGGAAATATATTGTTGAACGTGAGTATACAAGTTTTAAAATACAATTTTAAAATATTTTTGAAAGATCTTTTTTTCCATGGATTTTTTTCTTATGATCAATCTATTTCGATTATTCAAGTCTGCAGAGCACACAGTGGCAGCAGTGATGCCGCAATTCTCTTTTCTTAGATTACCTTTGTTCAAAAGTCACTATTAGGACTGCTGGATATTCTAACTTTTTTTTTTTTTTTGAATGTTGGGTAGAATGGAAGAGCTGACAAACCCGGAAGATGTTCGAATCAATCCCAAATGTGACAGGAAGATATCACTTTATGGATACTTGAGAGGAGCACACCTAAAAAACAAAAGTCAAATTCATATGCCAGGTAATTTGTCAGATTCTTAAAACTGTTTTTGTACTGACCTATAAATAACAACATAGCTGTTGCTACTTTTATTGTGGAATGATTTGTATCTTTAAACTGTACGTTGTAAAATAGATTTTTGTCCTTTCTAAATACGTGTTACGCTTTTGGAAATTATTTTTCATAATACACGTTTCTGTAAAAATAAATCCTTGTAAATACTTTTGCTTTTAGTTGTGCAGTTTTGTTGCAGTGTTAAACACAATACTGGCAGTGTCTGAAGTTTTTCAAAGGTGTTTCGCTTTGAAAGGTGCTTGAAGCATGAAACATACCAGCCTTAATAGTGAAAAGTAAATTTGCTAACTGTAAAATTTCTCATATTAATTGAATAAATTTAATATTTTAAGTGAATGATTTAAAAGCTTAAATTCAGGAATATTTTAATAATAAATTTAGAGACCTACGCAGAAAAATGACTTGCTAGTTTTCTCATTTAAAAACAAGCAAACAAACCCAAAGCTTTGCAGTATTCTGGTGAACTTGCGTATGTTTCTCTAAGTTCAGTGGTAAGGCAGAAGAATTGGACGTTCGATACAGAGCTCGCTGTTGATGAATCACTGAATGCTACAATGTTTTTTTTTCTTTATTATTTTTAGTCTCTTCATGGTGAATTGTACGAATTTCAGAATCAAAACTTTGTGAAAACCTTATTGCTTCCCTTGTCTGTCACCCCAGGTGTAGGAGACTTTACTGTGAGTGATGTGAGTTTCCTACCAGACCCCTGTGCTCTACCTGAACAGCAGAAGAAGCGTTCTTTAAATGAGAAAGAGAAACTAGTCTATGCCCCTCTTTCAGGCGTTGGGGGCATCGTGTATGATAAAGACGCTGTTTATATTGATCTTGGTGGAAGCCACGCACATGAAAAAGAAGAGGTAAGGGAATGCTGTTGGTGATTTGAATTCTCTTGCAAAATGTAGTTTTTATCCTTAGAGTCAAAAACAAGTGTTTAAAAATGAGCTTCCTTAAAATAATCAATCCTTATATATCCGTAGTGGGTAATTTCTTTTTCTCCTCTAGTGATTTCAGAGGAGGGATATTTTTATTATCTCTGTGTAAAATACCGTGCAAAACATTTGAGGGATCAGTTAATACGTACCTAAGGTTAGTTTCATAAACTTGCCAAACATTGACTTAAGATTTATAAAAACTCCCGGTACTGGGATATTAGCACTTTTATTTTGCAGGGCAGGGTGATTGTGGGAGAACACTTAGAGGATTTGACTGGTCAAAGGGAGAGGTGGAAAACATTTGCATACAAACAGATTGAAATCAGCTGTTTTCCCCTGTATTGTGCTAAATGTTAAATACGTTTGGGTCTATGATAATGTGTGCTTGCTGATATTTACTGTGGTGGTTGCATACTGTGAAGGAGGCCCTCTTTAATTTTTCTTGGGTTCATATTGTATGCATTCTTGAAATGTGAAGAGGGGAAGGGAGACCTTGCTATTCTGCGAAAATGTTTATTTAAAATGCTTTCGAATTTTTTTTCTTTTGAATGAAATGTGAAAGAGGGGAAGGGAGACCTTGCTATTCTGCAAAAATGTTTATTTAAAATGCTTTGGAATTTTTTTTCTTGCGTATGCATATTTCTACTGGTTTAGGCAGATTTATGACTCTGTTAGCTGTTCGTTAGCCATTTGCTTATTAATGTTAATTGAAAAGTAAAAAATCTTGGCTTTCCAGGAGGAAGTGAGACCAAATCACGAACTAGTTCAGAGCCTCATCTCCACACATTCAGCCATTGATGTTAAGATGGCGTCAAGCAAGGTCTCTCTCTTCATGGACTCTAGACCCTTAAGTTCAGAAGAAGTAGGACAAGAGTAAGTTTTGAATGCTGAGCGGTGTTTGGCAATGAATGAATCTCTAATTTCAGGCTCCAATTTGGGAAAAGCACAGTTAGTAGAATCGCTTATTGCCCAACTCTTCCTCTTCTGAGACTTCTCATATGCCACATGTGTATTTTGAGACAGGAATAATTGATATTAGAAAAGTTTTGCAAGCAGTATAGTCCTGCCTTCCAGGAATTCCTTGCTGATATAACCCTAAGTATCATATTTCTGTTTTTCTTTAGAGTTTTGCAGAAGGGCAGTCATAATTTTCAGTAAAAGTAATTGTACAACCTATTTTCATTCCATGGAAATGAAAGAAATTTCTTGGGAGTTATTTATGGCTGTAACATAGGGTGTATTCTTGAATTAAGAGGTGTTCCGTATTTAAAGAACTCCACTGCCTTTTTAATGTTCTCCATAACCTCGCTCTGTTTAAAAAAAAAAATAATTTAAATATTAACATGAAGCTTCATTGTGTCATTAAAATTTCCTTGTGCTTTACCATCTTACCCCAAATGTGATCTTTGGGAAAACAGGTTTGTGATGCCAAAAGAGGAGAGACAGATTGATTTGAAGACTGGAAGAGTACGTCGAAAGGCGTTATTTGAAGAAGAGGAGAAAGAAAATGATGATGCAGTAAGTGATGAGGAAGACGACCAAGAAGAAGAAGCAGCAGCAATGTCTGAGGATGGAAGTGATGGCGATGATGATGATGATGCTGAGGAAGAAAGTGACAGAGAGCTATCAGGGGAAGACATGGCTCTTGGGAGAACCAAACGTCTGAAAACAGAGGTGGCTAAAGAGGAAGCTGTGAATGAACTGCCAGCATTTGCAGACAGTGATGATGATCTTGAGATGAGTTCTGAAGAAGAAGGAAAAACTACCTCTGAAGAGGATGAGGTGGAGGAAGATGATGACGATGAAGAGGAGGAGGATGAGCAAAGGATTTATGAAAATGAAAGTTCAGATAGTGAATTTGAGGCTGCAAGCAAAAGAGTAGCTGAATCTAAGCAGTATGAAATAAATAGTGAAGATACAGAAATGAGATCACAAATCTCAGATCACAGTCTGAAAAGAAAAGCAGCGCTCACTACAGATTCGGGAAACTGCACAGCAGAAGAGGCGTCAGAATCTGAGGCTGAAAACTCTTCCCTCAATGAGGGCGATGATGAAGAAGGATCACATGATGAATTAGAAGTTGAAGAGTCAAATAGGAAGGGATTTCAGCACACTCAAGCAAAGAAAGCTGATGGTATTAGACAGACTAAACTTAAAGCTGTAGAAGCTGAGGATGATGATGTGGAGAATCTACTGAGAGAGGAAGAAGAGTATGAAGAAAAAATAGATTTTTCTGCTGACACGACAGGTAGACTTTAAATGTTAAAAGTTTTTACTGTCCATTTTTAATTGGGTTCATTGTTAAAGGATATTATAATTAGTAAATATTATATAATGTTGCCCCTCCAATATATATAGAGTTGTTAAGTGGCAAACTTCAAGTTAGGGAACCTGGGATTATCTGCTATTAAGCCTTTGATTTGCAATGTAGTATGCAGGTCTCGGGTTTCCTTCCTCCAAAATGGAGGTGATTCATTTTACAAGCTTCATTGATTCTGCATACATTTCTCCTTAACTTTAATCTTTATGGCTATGTGTGTAAAACAGATGATGATGCTCTATTACATTTAGAAAGAATAAAACATTCTTGGTGGAACGTTACTAAAATGTATTAACTACTCGCTGAGCACTGGAACAGGTTGCCCAGAGAAGTTGTGGAATCTCCGTACTTGGAGATACTCAAAAGCCAGCTGGACGTGGTGCTGGGCAACCTGCTCTAGGTGACCCTGCTGGGGCAGCGGGGCTGGACAAGGTGACCTCCAGAAGTCCCTTCCAACCTCAGCCATTCTGCGAGTCTGTGAAGAAGACATGTATCATCATGAAAATAATCAAATCTGTTACTATTGCTAATAATCTCTTAAAATTTTGTCCTAAAATTAGGACTCATCAGAAAAAAAATCAGTGATATAATTTGTTAGCCACAATTTATGTTTCTGTGTATATATGGAGTATAAAAAAAGAAACTGTAGGTTGTGTCTACACTTCTTACACCTGTTGTGGTCATGTCCTTATTTAAATTATTTATGTAGCTCCTAATTCTTGTTCTTTTTTGGAGGTAGAATGCAATGTTTTTCCCTTTTCAGGTGCACTTAAGTGGAAAGAGGACCTTACACAGAAGGCAGCTCAGGCCTTTCTAAGACAGCAACGTTCAACCCCCAATCTTCGTAAACTCATATATGGAACAGGTACAAATCTGTTTGGAAACTTGTACTGTCTTCTATTTATGTAGCTCCTAATTCTTGTTCTTTTTTGGAGGTAGAATGCAATGTTTTTCCCTTTTCAGGTGCACTTAAGTGGAAAGAGGACCTTACACAGAAGGCAGCTCAGGCCTTTCTAAGACAGCAACGTTCAACCCCCAATCTTCGTAAACTCATATATGGAACAGGTACAAATCTGTTTGGAAACTTGTACTGTCTTAATATATGGTAGCTTTGTAGCTGTTACCAAGTTTGTAAGTCTGAATCTTTGAGCTGTCTTTTGGTGGGAGGCTTGAGGAGAGTTAATTGACTTTTTAAATTGCTGATACTCATTTTCACTAATAATTGTAATAAAGACAGTTTTTACTTTTCCAGTAAAAAGCATTTTGAGCTCATTTTCCAGACTACTCGATTGTTACTCATGTTTTCTGGTACAACTATTTCCCCCCCCCAAACATTTAAAGTTCGGTCATTTATATAATTATCTGGTAGATATTAGGCAAATCCGTTGTGGTAACTGATGTGTTTCGTAAAGGGATGTCGTTTGTTGTCTGTTTTCAGGAATTTCTGTCTCACAGCGACTGAGAGTGGAATATTCTCTTAGACGTGACTTAGTATTATCATGTCTGTAATAAGGGTCTTTGTAAAGAAAAAAAAAACAAACTACCTGGCTTAAAAGGAAGAGAAAATTGCTGTTTATGTAATTTGTCCTGTTTAATTCACAACTTTTCCAGTAGTTGTCTGAGTGTACAAACGTCATCATGCAGTACCTCTGTAGAACACAATGAGAATTTGGCTTTTGTAAACTTTCCACAGTGCAGGAGCGACAATGAGAATTTGGCTTTTGTAAACTTTCGACAGTGCAGGAGCAGGAAGATTTGCTGACAGATTCTCAAGTCCGGTATTCTTGATTTACAGACTAGCTTAATGTTGTTTCTATTCACAGATTGTTTTGGTATTGTTTCTACTTAGGGTATTGAATGAACATCTTGTGTTTACTTATTGGGCAATATTTCTTCAGATGATTCCAGTTACGCAAATAGAACCAGATTTCAGGTTGTTCAAAGAAGTTTGAATTACGTGGAATTTGTGAAAGGAATTACATGTTTCCATATGAAACAACTGTACAACTGAAGTTCACTGTGATTACAGTGTATAGTATCTCCCTGGTTGCTGCTCACCTTATTTTGTCCTTGTGAGGGTATTAATTTAGCTCTTACACTGCATCGGTGTACCTTCTTCTTCAGCCTTTTATATTTAAAACTATTTTTAGTTTGCATCTTTTTTTTCCTCAAACTACTGCAGGTATTGTGAAACATAAGGCAGAAGAGAGGTTGTTAATGAATGTAATCCATGTACTGTGGAGGAAATAATCACAGCTTGTACGTTTCGTTTAGCTGTCGAGGATGAGGACGATAAGAGTGAGGATGCAGGTGATGAACTTGGAGGTTTGTTTCATGTCAGCCGTCCGGACAAAGCATCCAAAGAGAAGGCTAATGCTCTTGACTGCTCCAAGTTTCTGATAGAAAAGCCGCAAGATTGGGATTTAGAAGAGGTAATACCATTGGATAATTGCTTCTGCATATCCTATACTGGTTATGTCCTGGCTGTGTCTTGTAAAGTACTCTGAGTCGTCCCTGAAACAGACCTATGGGAGCTACGGCCAGAGTGTTGTATCTTCTGCTACTCGTTGTCGTTAGAAGTATTTGCTAGCTAACAGATTCCGAGGTCTGTTCTTACAGGAATGGCAAGTTAGAATAAGTCAATTGAGTGCTTGGCGCTCTTGACTGTTTGGTGGATCATAGTTTGCTATTTATTTACTGACAAGTAAAAAGCAGGGGAATCACGAGTGAAAATATGATGTAGGGTAGAGACCTTGTTAGTCTGAAGACCTTTGGGCGAGAGTTGAGATGGTTTCACATTCCTGCTTTTGCTGAGGCATTGTGTAGTGTTGGTAATGATGTCTTGATGTGGAGCTGTGCGTGAGAACATCAGATTATCACTGAGGTGGTATCTCTGATGGAGGAGTGGGGAACATACTGGAGAATGTTTCTGTTGATGACAAGCTGTAACTGTACAAGGCAATGACACTTATTTTGCAGGTTATGAGCAGTATTCGAGACTGCTTTGTTACTGGGAAGTGGGAAGATGATAAAGATGCAGCAAAGTTGTTGGAGGAAGATGGTATGTGTAAGACTTCTAAAAATGATTAACGTATACAGGATTTTTAAGAAAAGTACGACCTTGTAGTTACGTATGTAGAATGTTTTGCGTTAGTGATACACTTGCAAATTTTTTCAAACTATTACCTAAAGTAGCATACAGATACTAATATAAGTAAACATTGCTGTAAATCTCTGTACAAACAGTAGGCAGGTAGCACATTCTGAAAATCTACCCTCTGAAAAACAGGGTATATCATTTAAATTAGGAAGTGGAGTCCTTAGTCAACACTTGGACATACCAACTTTGAGTTATGTATGCGAGTTTAGCTATTCATCCTCTATGTATGGTTTATTCTTTTGGATAGTCTCGGTAGAAATCAGCAGAAATTCTTTTTTAATGGGAAGGCAAAACTGGTCATTCACATATGGCTGAAAAGTGAGATCTATCTCCATATGTTTTGGAAGTGGTGTTTTTGTTTGTTTGGGTTTTTTTATTAGGAAATATTTAGAAAATTTTAATAATATGGCTGTATCTTATATGCAAAATGATTGTGGTTTGACAGGCTTACAAGTATATTTGTTTTCAACTGAAAAATTGTCTGCTATATTTAAATTTTTTATTAATTTTATTTTTAAATTAAAGATAAGTATTTGTTTTCAACTGAAAAATTGTCTGCTATATTTAAATTTTTTATTAATTTTATTTTTTTAAATTAAAGATAGGAGCTCGATTGCTCTGCTGGTGTCTTGTGTCTTTAGAGTGCTAACTAATGTGCTGTGTGGTCCTGTGGAATGATCTAAACTTCATTGACATTTTTGAAATCATAAAGTTAAAGGTATGGAAAGGAAAAAGGAGGAGCCGCTGGAGTTCAGCTGAAACTATAGAGAGGGCAGAACAGACGTAAAACTGTTGATGGGAAGAAAAAATACTTGGGCTGAAGCTAATCTACAAAGCAGTACTGAGAAATACACGATACTGAAAACATGAGAAACTGTATGGAACAACACAACAGAATGGTTAACTGTCAGATATCTTGGGTGCTTATTGTTGCAGAAGAACTGTATGGAGATTTTGAAGATCTTGAAACTGGTGTTGTGCACAAAGGAAAGCCTGCTGCTGAAGGAGATGAGGTCTGACCTGTATTTTTATGTTCTTTAGCAACATACGTGTAAATGAGTTTCTGATCAAGTGATAGGCGTCCTATGTAATAAATTTAGTTTTCATGAATCAATAGGAAAGAAATCAATGAGAACAAGGAAAAAAAGGTATATGCATTATGGACTTTGGAACCTATAAATATCTAGAATGGCATGTTTTTAGTCTCAAACTGAGTTGTTGTTTAAAGATAATTGCGTAGGAGAAGTCACCTCACTTACTTAACAGTAGGTGTCAGGCTTAATCGAGAGCTGGAGGATCTGGAGGTTTGAGAGAAGTATTTTAAAACCAAATGTGATCATAACTGTTTGTACTATGTCATTCCATCTGATGCAGAAGATTATAGAGCTCTGTTTAAACACAACAAATTGTGGAAACTGACAGAGTTTCCTAGTCATTCCTCGTATCTGCAGAAAAGAGGCTGGCGGAAGCAATTTTGTGCTGTGACTTGGATATCTTCCAAGAACAGAGCTGTATTTGTCTGTGACATTACAGATGGAAAAATCCATTTTTTTCCGGACTGAGCAACTTGATGGCTTTGCATTTCATGATAAAATTGAAGGCAGCGGCATCATTTTGGCAGTTTTCAAATGGTCTATGAACAAACTTCCTTCTCTCTGGCCTCTAGAGTGCTGCCTTCCAGCGCAGTATTACTCAATGCTATCAACAATTACTTTTTTCCCCCTTTTATTATGTGTGCTTATTTTAGCTGTAGAATAACAGATGGGTCAATTCTAGGGTCTGTCCCCTGACATTAAAATGAATGTTCAGTCAAGAAGTTTTCTTGGTGAAAAGGGATATGATTAGATCATGAAATGTTTTGGTCATTGCTGAAGTTACATCTTTTTGTATGAATAACTTACTAGTTTCTGTCTAAAATGGAAATGTTTTTGAAGTGTTTGCATTATTTGCAAAATGATGCATTTTGCATTATAACAAAATTTGCATTATGACAAAATATTACTTAGTAATCTATATTAAACTGTTAATCAGAATGAGTTGTTTTCAGTGAACCGTTCTACATGTTTGATAACTTACTGTTGATTAGTCTGGAAGTGAAGAAGAGGAGGAAGATGGAAAAATGTCCAAACCAGAACCTGAAGAGGAGGAAAAGAAAAAGGAGCGCATGGACAAGAAACGGAAACTGAAAGAAATGTTTGATGCGGAGTATGATGAAGGGGATGCCACGTACTTTGATGATCTTAAAGAAGAAATGCATAAACAAGCACAGGTACAGGCTGTTAACTTGGCAGTTTATCTGGCTATACGTCTTCAAAAATACCCCACGGAGTTTGCTCAAAGGTTTTTTTTCCCTGGAGACACACATGACATTCAGGAGCTACTTCAGAAAGTACACACAAAGAAATACATGCCTGTGATTTTTTTTATGGTTGAACTTTTTGATTCCATTAGCTGGAAAGAAAAACAAGCAAACAAGCCAAACAACTGAAAGCTTAATTTAAATTGACTTAAGTAGTTAACCATATTCTAAATCACTGAATAAATCAGGATGTGTCATCTAAACTTTATCTACTTAAAAGTTTTTAACAGTTATCCATTTGTCCCTTAGTGGTGGAACTAGCATGACAGGTCTCAAAAAAACCCCAAAACATGAGAGAGAAGGTTCCCCTTCAGGAAGAGGAGGGAGGGTGGCGGGGAAAAGACATCCTTTTATGTGTAGGAAGGTGAAAATCTTTCTCATACTAATTTGTGTCAAATATCTTCCTGGTACTATTTTTAGTGTGATTTTTGCAATGTTATTAATGGATAAGTAAGTTCTGTGTGGCCGCGGTCTTTTTCATCAAACCAATGGATAAGTAAGTTCTGTGTGGCCGCGGCCTTTTTCATCAAACTGTCAAGTTATTTTGAGGAAAAAATAATTGATGACCATTGCTCTGTACGTGCGGTAGGAGTCTTCAGGGTAACTGTATCCAGAATTGGAGGTGTTGATTTTGTTCCAGGCCTTGGTTTTTTAGATAAAATCTTGTAAGCTTAAAAGTAGCTTCTTTCTTTGGCTGACTTGGAAGAACATTGCCTTATATTGCTAATAACTTCACTGTCTTCTCTTCTGACAGAATCTTGCCCTAAATAGTCATTAAATTAATCGTTACCTTCTTGCATTAGCCTCTGTCGTAAGTGATCATGAGCTCTGGTATGCTGATGTACTTACTAAGAGCACTTAAAGCGTAAAGAAAGGCATTCCAGTAAAAGAATACAAGACAATTTACAACTGTTTCACTTGGGGTCTGTTACAGAAACACATCTCAGCAGTACTCCTGCTGCAGGATGGAAGGGCAAGGGTGGGGATGTGTGAAGGCTTCTAGAAAAATAAACTTGGACCAGGAGATTTGTGCCATATCTCAATACCTTGAGAAATGAAATTAATAGTTTGCTTAAACATAGTGTCTTACAGGTAGCTGAACATCAGGAGCTAGCACAGGAGGGTGAGGCTTCTGTTATTCACAAGGATATCTTGTTAAATATTTACACAATATCTACATTCATATGGTACAGAAGAGCTTTAAAAGACCCTTTTGATGATACACAGTGTGAGGATGCACAGAAATACTTTTAAGCTGCCGAGTAAGATAGGAGCCCAGCCTCCTCATAAAGTGACACCTTAAAGATCAGGACGTTAACTTTAAAAAGGTATTTGGGCTCCTAAATCAAAAACGTACTTTTGACAGTTGTGTCTTTAAAATCCAAAGTCACCATTATGAAAGATATATCAGAAGTCAGTCAGTCATTTGCTTCTCCTGGGTACTGTCTTTTAAGTAGACTAACAGGCCCACTTGGGATTTCAAATTGGAAGGAATTCATGGTGGCAGAGATCTTGCTCTGAATAAAAAGTCACAAAACCTATCAGATCTTTCCCGAAAGATTTATATAAACGTCAGCATGTTTTAAATAGAACTGGCACCTCATGAACAAGTTGTTAATACTTGAATTTTGTAAAACACATGGTGCCTTTCTCTTTGTCACATAGCTTAATCGAGCGGAATTTGAAGATCAAGATGATGAGACCAGAGTGCAGTATGAGGGCTTCCGGCCCGGGATGTATGTTCGGATAGAGATTGAGAATGTCCCATGTGAATTTGTCCTGAATTTTGACCCTCATTATCCTATTATCCTGGGTGGTTTAGGCAACAGCGAAGGAAATGTCGGGTATGTACAGGTATGTAGCCAAAGCTGTGAGTGCACTTTATATTGGTACAGGTGTGCTTCAGTGTGTCTGGACTTATTATTTATTTTCTGTTTGTTGACTGTATCAAGTCTACTTGATATAACTATAACTATATATAACTATACTTATCTTATAGTAAGATAAGACTGTATCTTATCTTACTATAAGATACAGTCAACACAGAGAGAAACCTTCGTCTCTGCCTCTTGAATAGGGGATTTGCTTTTGACACAATTAACTTTACAGACACTGGATTTTTACAGGCTTAATTGGATAACTGGAAGAAGAAGTTATTGTTTAATGTTCATCTGCAGAGATGTCTCAGGACTAAGGTCTGATATTGTGGTTGCTAAATTGCACATGTAAATTGTACTCTGAGATTCATGGTCGATGGGAAGAAGAAGTTATTGTTTAATGTTCATCTGCAGAGATGTCTCAGGACTAAGGTCTGATATTGTGGTTGCTAAATTGCACATGTAAATTGTACTCTGAGATTCATGGTCGATGGACAAGTGGCTATAGAAAAGCTACTAGCGCATATATATATATTTTTTTTTAATATAATACTTGCTCGTATGCATACAAACATGATTTCAAAGTGAGCGAAATACTGATTAGCTTTATCTCTCCAGTCAACCTAGTGTTAATGAGAATGTTCGAAGATAGAAAGCTTACTGAATAAAAAATTCTAGTGTTAGATGGAAGTTGCTTTCAATCATTCCTGAAAATTAAGGCTTGAATTTCAGAATTAATGTTATTATCCTGTAATAGCATTGTTCATCTTTTTCTCTAATTAGCTGCGCCTGAAGAGGCACCGATGGTATAAGAAGATACTTAAGACACGTGATCCTTTAATCCTCTCATTAGGGTGGAGGCGATTTCAGACTATCCCCATGTTCTACATTGAAGATCACAATGGGCGTCACAGGCTTCTGAAGTACACACCGCAGCATATGCATTGTGGAGCAACTTTTTGGGGTGAGAGCGTTCTGGAGTTACTATACTGTATCACTTAATCATTATAAAATTCTCAAGCTTTACAAGATGTATCAGGAAATATAGCCAGTAGCTTTTGGAAGGAGAAGTCTTTAAAAAGTTGTGTTCCCCGTGGAATAGAACATAACACCAAACAGTATGGGAAAATAAGCAATTGCCTATTATTTGTGAATTACTTGAATGATTTGTGAATTATTTGGCTTTTAATCAAATTCTGAGCATTCTGCTAGGTTGTATCGAACCTGATTTTGTTGGCTGTGTGCAGAGAGACACTTGCACACATTATGGGCCCAGCCCTGCAAATGTTTCCGTACATGAGTAACTTCTTGTTAACCATTCCGTTAACTTTTGTGGTGCTATATATGTGAGTAATGGGTTGAATGCTTTAAACTTTTCTTTGGTTTTATTCATTGAGAATACTTGGCACGTATTTCTAAGCTTTGTGACTTGAAATAGAGGCTAGACGACGTGTAGTAAAGCTTTTCATAAATTTTTTAATTTAATTTTCTTGTAGGGCCCATCACTCCTCAGGGGACAGGATTTTTGGCAGTTCAGTCTGTCAGTGGCACAACGGTAGGTTTGTTATCACAAAATGTTGATTACTGTTTTCCATGGGTCTTTGGACGAAATAGATAGATTTGGGGAAGGAGGTTTACATATGGTAAAGCAGTGATGCTGTAGGAACTGAGAAAGTAGGGGGACTCAAGCTTTTGAAAGGTGTATTGTGTTGAGATAGGAAACTGGATGGAGGCTTTTTTTTTTTAATGATTTTCATCTGCTACACTGAAAATGACAAATACTGCTTTATTGTTTTC
>NW_008795249.1:2190081-2266435 GCF_000699145.1 Aptenodytes forsteri | reverse complement strand
TTTTTTTTTAATATAATACTTGCTCGTATGCATACAAACATGATTTCAAAGTGAGCCAAATACTGATTAGCTTTATCTCTCCAGTCAACCTAGTGTTAATGAGAATGTTCGAAGATAGAAAGCTTACTGAATAAAAAATTCTAGTGTTAGATGGAAGTTGCTTTCAATCATTCCTGAAAATTAAGGCTTGAATTTCAGAATTAATGTTATTATCCTGTAATAGCATTGTTCATCTTTTTTTCTAATTAGCTGCGCCTGAAGAGGCACCGATGGTATAAGAAGATACTTAAGACACGTGATCCTTTAATCCTCTCATTAGGGTGGAGGCGATTTCAGACTATCCCCATGTTCTACATTGAAGATCACAATGGGCGTCACAGGCTTCTGAAGTACACACCGCAGCATATGCATTGTGGAGCAACTTTTTGGGGTGAGAGCGTTCTGGAGTTACTATACTGTATCACTTAATCATTATAAAATTCTCAAGCTTTACAAGATGTATCAGGAAATATAGCCAGTAGCTTTTGGAAGGAGAAGTCTTTAAAAAGTTGTGTTCCCCGTGGAATAGAACATAACACCAAACAGTATGGGAAAATAAGCAATTGCCTATTATTTGTGAATTACTTGAATGATTTGTGAATTATTTGGCTTTTAATCAAATTCTGAGCATTCTGCTAGGTTGTATCGAACCTGATTTTGTTGGCTGTGTGCAGAGAGACACTTGCACACATTATGGGCCCAGCCCTGCAAATGTTTCCGTACATGAGTAACTTCTTGTTAACCATTCCGTTAACTTTTGTGGTGCTATATATGTGAGTAATGGGTTGAATGCTTTAAACTTTTCTTTGGTTTTATTCATTGAGAATACTTGGCACGTATTTCTAAGCTTTGTGACTTGAAATAGAGGCTAGACGACGTGTAGTAAAGCTTTTCATAAATTTTTTAATTTAATTTTCTTGTAGGGCCCATCACTCCTCAGGGGACAGGATTTTTGGCAGTTCAGTCTGTCAGTGGCACAACGGTAGGTTTGTTATCACAAAATGTTGATTACTGTTTTCCATGGGTCTTTGGACGAAATAGATAGATTTGGGGAAGGAGGTTTACATACGGTAAAGCAGTGATGCTGTAGGAACTGAGAAAGTAGGGGGACTCAAGCTTTTGAAAGGTGTATTGTGTTGAGATAGGAAACTGGATGGAGGCTTTTTTTTTTTAATGATTTTCATCTGCTACACTGAAAATGACAAATACTGCTTTATTGTTTTCTGTGGAAGGATTTATACCTACTTGATTTTCAGGTACTAAGTATTTAGATAACTTTTAAAACCTTTTTACAGGATGAGATACTGATGTTCGTGTTGAAAAAGTTTGCCCTCAGTGTGATTTGTCCGCATCCTGTTAGAATGTTTATGGGTATCTGAATTAAATTAAATAGTGTTAAACCAGTATTTATCAAATATGATCTTTGTTGCATATGTATTACCCAAAGGTAGATTTATGTTTACATACAACGTATAACGAAAGCTTTGCATGGCATTGTAATGAGCATGACAGTAATCAGAGTAGTGATTATTATCTCCTTCCTAAAATACGCCTTGTTTAAGTCCCATTGCACAGTCAACTTCTTATATGTATTAAAAGGCTATTTTCGTCATGTGTCCCTAGCATAATACAGTGACTTACAGCAATGCACAAAGCACTGCTCCTTTGAGACTTTCTGTCTGAGTAAGATTCTGTTTCATAAAGAGAACAGAGTGAGGTAGATAACAAGGACTCTTAGATTGCTTCCGAGGTAATTAGAATGGCAGTTCTGAAAATCTCATTAGTGAATGGTAGGAACGTTATGTCAGCAGCACCTCAACTAGTCTGTGTGAAGTCAATTTGCATTTGTCGTGCTGCTGTACTCCTGTAAAGATTATAAATTCTGCACTCAGACTCTAAAAACCAGTGGAATTGTAGCAGTGAAATGGTTTCTTCATTGTTTGGTAAATACACATTCAGCAGTGTCTTTCATTTCTGTATGTTTCAGCCCGATTTCCGGATTGCTGCGACAGGAGTTGTGCTCGATTTAGATAAATCCATAACTATTGTAAAGAAATTAAAGCTAACCGGTTTTCCATTCAAAATTTTTAAGAACACTTCTTTTATTAAGGTAGGTATGTAGACTGTAAAACCACATGTACTGACGTTAGGAAGGAATGCAACCTGGGACTCCATCTGTCTTTCCTGAGGCAGAAGTTCCCCGTAATTGTTGCATAACATTCTGGATCTCGGTAGCTGCTTAGTTTCTTTGTTTTGTTTTTTGAGCTCTCTTCAGTGCGGTCTCTAAAGGTACTGGTCATTAGCCAATGAATATGAATTACTGTTAACCAGACAAAAGTTCTGGAACAATCTCCTGGCTCACATTCAATGTGATTTTTCTTCCCCGCCCCCCCCCCCGGCCCCTTTCTTCCTCAAACCCAATGATTAGCTTCCCACAGTGGCAGACACCTCTGGAGAATGTGAACCTGTCCCCGGTGTCATTCAGGCAGTTTGATCCCACTGAATTTCAGCTCTGGGATCAAAGATGACTTCTAGCAGTGCTTAGGACTTCACGATTACAGTTGTAAAAGTGTTTGGGGCAGGAAGCGTTGCAGAAGTGAATTTTCATTGACCTTCCAGATGTCCTTAGTTGGGCTTTGAGGCACAGGAAGAGGTTAGGTTATTCTGCATTTGGGGCAGTAAGCAGCTAAGCGCTGATGCCAACAGTGAAGCACTCGAGTATTCGCACTAAGCATACACAGAATTTTTCCCGACTTCCTTGTGATTTATGAAAGAAGCACAAACCTTGGAGAGCTATATTGTATTAGAGTCTCACAGCTAGCGACTTAAGGCAGCTTACTTGCTTTTAAGGTATGCTGTGTTCCACCAAATGACTTTAAAAGACAACTGGACAGATTCTCTTAAATGTGTTCTGGTTTAGAATTTTAAATGTATATATTTAATGCTAAGAAGCCTTGCCTGTGGTATATGACTCTAAGTAGCTTGCCTTAAAGCGAGCTCAGTAGGTTTTTGGTATGATCAGCACTCTTAGTATAAAGACGATGATGTGTTCTTCCTATTCCTTTATAAGATATGCTTGTGGGAATTACTTACGTGTTTGTGGCCTACATAGGTCACAGAGAGAGACTTTGCATCTTGAGTGATGGTGGGTAATTTACACTTTCAGGGAATGTTTAACTCTCAGTTGGAAGTGGCTAAATTTGAAGGTGCAGCGATTCGTACTTTTGTGTTGTTTTTTCTCCCCCCCCCCCCCCGCGGCCCCTTTCTTCCTCAAACCCAATGATTAGCTTCCCACAGTGGCAGACACCTCTGGAGAATGTGAACCTGTCCCCGGTGTCATTCAGGCAGTTTGATCCCACTGAATTTCAGCTCTGGGATCAAAGATGACTTCTAGCAGTGCTTAGGACTTCACGATTACTGTTGTAAAAGTGTTTGGGGCAGGAAGCGTTGCAGAAGTGAATTTTCATTGACCTTCCAGATGTCCTTAGTTGGGCTTTGAGGCACAGGAAGAGGTTAGGTTATTCTGCATTTGGGGCAGTAAGCAGCTAAGCGCTGATGCCAACAGTGAAGCACTCGAGTATTCGCACTAAGCATACACAGAATTTTTCCCGACTTCCTTGTGATTTATGAAAGAAGCACAAACCTTGGAGAGCTATATTGTATTAGAGTCTCACAGCTAGCGACTTAAGGCAGCTTACTTGCTTTTAAGGTATGCTGTGTTCCACCAAATGACTTTAAAAGACAACTGGACAGATTCTCTTAAATGTGTTCTGGTTTAGAATTTTAAATGTATATATTTAATGCTAAGAAGCCTTGCCTGTGGTATATGACTCTAAGTAGCTTGCCTTAAAGCGAGCTCAGTAGGTTTTTGGTATGATCAGCACTCTTAGTATAAAGACGATGATGTGTTCTTCCTATTCCTTTATAAGATATGCTTGTGGGAATTACTTACGTGTTTGTGGCCTACATAGGTCACAGAGAGAGACTTTGCATCTTGAGTGATGGTGGGTAATTTACACTTTCAGGGAATGTTTAACTCTCAGTTGGAAGTGGCTAAATTTGAAGGTGCAGCGATTCGTACTGTGAGTGGTATCCGAGGACAGATCAAAAAGGCCCTCCGAACTCCAGTAGGTGCTTTCAGAGCAACATTTGAAGACAAGTTGCTGATGAGTGGTAAGTTGCACTTTCTGTGTAAGTTATCACACAACTTTCATCCTGCTTCACAGATCGAAAAGCCGCGTCTCAGAATCTCTGGAATCTGATAATTGAGATGTGAATTCAAAGAGCATGAAATATCTGGTGAGGTACAGAATGAAAATTACAAAAAGTACATTTTATGTTGGATTTCTTCCAGTTATACTCAGAAGTCATACAGTATGCAGATGAAAAGGTTTGTCTTGGAGACATATTTGTCTGAGCGTTTGGAAGTGTTTTACACAGCATGGTATGCTTTTCTCCTTGAACGTGAAGATGAATTGTATTTAGTGGTGCAAGTGCTAGAAGGACATTTTTCTGAGAAATCCCAAGAGCGGCATTGTAACTCTAGTTAACTTTTTTCCTAACCCTTTGGGGAAATTATGCAGAGGATAGGGGTAAGTGATCTTCTGTGTTTGCTGAGTGTCACTGTGATGTTGAGAACATGAGCTTATATTTATTTGGGTTTATGTGACCTCTGTTTTCCTAAACCCATCGAAATTATGGATAGTGCAAAATAAAAGCAAGTTAGTTCCTTTATAAAAATAGGCAGAGGAAAAGCAAATCGTTTTTGTCAGTAATAGTAGAGGCACAGATACATATGTGAACTCTGTTGCTAGTTCTTCAATTGAATATGAATAATGATTAGGGTGGTATTCAGCTGGCTGCTCTTCAGGAATACGTACTGTTCGCGACTTCATGGGGTTTTGCAGAATCCAGGTGTACAAAGAGTTACATGGCTTTTGCCTAACGTTGAAGAGATTTGGTATATATACCAAAGACATATATACCAAGCATGTGGTCTAGGTGTTAGTTATCTATTCTATTCAGGCAATCTTTGCTTAGAGTGTGGATGCGATGAACTATGTGGTTAGAGAGCCAAGTAACATTCCCTTTTCTTTCAGATATTGTCTTTGTGAGGACTTGGTATCCTGTTTCTATCCCAACATTTTATAACCCCGTAACATCCCTGCTGAAGCCAGCAGGTGAGAAAGATAGCTGGAGTGGAATGAAGACAACAGGCCAGCTGAGGCATGAGCGAGGCATCAAACTGAAACAAAACAAAGATTCTCTCTATAAGGTATATTTGATACGTTTTTTTTTTTTTTTTTTTAAACCAGTGATCACAATCAAATTTGCACTTTGCCTCAGACTTGTGCAGACCGAGAGCAGTGCAAATATGTGTTCATACATATGCATGTGTGACTTCATGTTTTTATCCACAAGGCACAGTCTTTCCTGGCATGAGACGGGAATAAAGCAGTGGAAAGCAGATTGTTGTGGGTCAGTGAGAGTTTATAAAGTAATCCGCAGGGGAGAAGTCTTCTCCAAAAGCTTACTGAGACTTCCGTCATAGGAAAATAGGGGTAAATATACCACGCACAATTTGGTGCAAGGACATCGGACAATGTTTTTTGAGTGTTTGGTGGTTTGAGGGTTTTTTGTGTTTTGTTGTTTGTGGTGTTTTGGGTTTTTTTTCTCCTGAAAGATGGAAAATAATATAAAAGCTTTTTAAGATCACGAATCTTACATATGTTCTATATCAATTCTTTTAGCCTATTGTGAGGGAGAAAAGGCATTTCAATAAGCTCCACGTTCCTAAAGCGCTGCAGAAGGCACTGCCTTTTAAGAACAAGCCTAAAAATCTCGAGAAGAAAGGCAAGACTCCAAAAGACCAGTGGAGACCAGCTGTTATCAGGGAGCCTCATGAAAAGAAGGTAATTATCACTTATTCTGAAACAAGGACTGCGGAAGGGTAAATGTGTTGCTTAGACCATTTCTAACTATTGTTTTAGCACTTCAATCTACTGCTAGTGCTAAAGATGTATATGCTCCTAGTGAAAAATAATCACCTGCAATTTGTTTTGCTCCCGTTTGGCATGCGGTACGTATATGGAACTGGCTCTGAGTGGACCGTGTCTATTTTTGAAACGAGTAGGTCACCTGAAACCTAAATAGGACTTTTGTCCTTGTCACAGGACTTGCAAGGTATTTCAGTTGGATGCAGTGCTCTCACATTATGGGTGGCTTAAATCGGCAGCTGCTGTCTTTTATTTGACTTGTCATTGCTATGCATTATTAACAAAGACAGGACTTGAAGCAAATACTCTGCTTCAAAAATGGAGAATTATAGAGTGCTTGCAAAGGCACGAAGATCCAAACTTCAGTTTAAGTGTTCTATAGTAGCAATTAGGCATAGCCTTTTAAATAGTATCCAACCAAAAATTGGAGTTCACAAAAATTAAGCCTTTGATTAACTTCCCAACAAGATAAATGATTAAACCATTTTAGAAATTGGGTAACAGGTGCAGGAATAGTTAGGAACTTGCCCTGAATCTCTGATTCATTATATGGCTCTCTGCTGAGGTTAAACTGTTTCTTGCTCACCAAAACTGAACTGTTTGTATATTGGTTCTCTATTTTCTGTTTTAGATATCGGCCCTACTCAGTGCTTTGAGTACAGTGAATAATTACAAGATAAAGAAAGCCAAAGTAAAACATCGGGAACAGCTTAAAGAATATCTCAAAGTTAAGCAAAAAGAGGATGAACAGAAATTCAAGAGGCAAAAGGAGGCTAAGAAAAAAATCTATCGCATACTGGGACAAAGGGAGAAAAAGAGGCAGAAGTCAAGCTTGAAAGGATCTAGCAAGGGAGAGAAGAATGTGTAAAAATTTCATCAGATTTTAGGCCAAATGAGGAAATAGGGTAGCTGTGCAATTTTCTGTTGAAGAAACAAAAAGGCCTCGGACTACACTAGACATGCTTTCAAGACAAGAAAAAAATGCAAATATGACCTTACTCAAGCTCTTGAATACATTTGGCAATGTATATAAACAAGATGTATGGATTGTGGTTTTTCTACATGATATTCCAGAGGACTTTGTATTTCAGTATATTTCTATCCATACTGCACATTCTATCTAGCCAATAAAGTATTTTGATGTCAGTTACAGAATGTTGTTTGTAAGTGTTTTGTCTTGGTACTAGTGGACTTATGTGGGAGAGAGAACTCCTCTGGATGGCTCTGAATGTGCTTCACTGGTGGTTGTACTTTTAGCCATTGCCTAAATTTTGCCCTTGGCAAGTCTTCCATGAAAAGGCATGAAGATCAGCTGTTACTGGGCAGGAGTTTTGGATTCTCTAGCTTTGATGTGCTAGCAGATGCCACCAGAGTAGCTCGCTCCTGTGAAAGCATCTCAGTTTTTTCCACTTGCCACTAGATACTAAGCAGATCTTCAAAATAGCGTTCCATCCAGATCTTCTGTTACTTGACCAGTTTTGGCGCGCTGAGGCTGTCAGGAGGTCCCTCAATGACTGCGACTTTCTGGGCAAGCAGTATCAGACCCTTCCCAAATGTGTGTAACTACTTGGTGATTTTCTGTGAGGTAAGCACAGACGGGGTAACTTGCTTCCTGTGGGAACATCTTCTTAGGTCCAGCCAGCTAGGTTTGGTGGTATGGTGTTAGACTTTCTTAAGATGAATGGAGAGGAGACGTAGTAGACTCTTTCAGTCCTGTTAAATTAACTGAGAGTTGAAATCTTTCTTGGCATGACAAGAGGCTTTGAACAATCATTCTGTTGGAAGAGCAGTGGAATTTATTTTTGTTATGCCATGGATGGCATCAAATAGTTACTGTGCTATACGTATTTTTAATACTTCATCTTCAAGCAGGCAGCGGGTCAGATAACATCAGTAATTTCTTGGTCTCCTTCCTGAATGAGTTCACTCTTTATCATCAAGCCAAAATTCATTATTATTATTATTACACTGTAGTAATATTTGCTATCTCAGATGGGAGATCCCATGTGGGATCAGGCTACCTCACACAAAAGCTTTCTGCTGAATGGGTTTGTAGACTTCTTCGTGAACATTCAGCATTTCAGGATTTTCTTAATTAATAATGTTCTATGTACTGATACTGAAATTCTAATGCATCTGTCTTTGCCTATGTAATATTAGGCTGAAGCCTGACTCAAATTAATTTGTCAGGCTTAAATAATTGAAGATTCTCTGATGAAAAGACAACTGCTGCCTTCAAAGATTTACAACAAAGCTGTCGGCTTTTTTTGCCCCACAGAGTGGCGCAGGGTGGTCCACCATGACTTTGCTCTGCAGGGTTGTTTCCTCTTCTGTCATACGGCGCTAGGCGAAGTGTTTCCTATTAATCCAGTTGTTACGCTGTTGTGAGCAAACTTCCATTTTATGTGCTGTCGTTTGCATCTTCCATGTATTCGCGTGTGACAAGTAGGTGGAGGTGTTTTGAGCACCGGAGAATTTACCATTGCAACACTTGACTTAAGGTTTCACATCTGCTATTTACATGTAATGAAAAATAATTTTGATCTAGTTTCCTCTTTGGCAGAGCTATGATGAACAAAATGGGGAAATGGTGGACTTAGTCTTGTTTTTGTTATGGAGAGAACCACTCGGAGAGCCAACCGAGCATGAACATGTTTCACCTGCAAAGACTATACAAGATACTTGTTCTGGATTATATATATATATATTATTTTTACTCTTTAGGTAGCCCTTTTCAAAGGGAGAGAAAACTTTGTAAATTTAACTTTTTTTTTAATTAAAAAAAGAGTGCTGTGCCGCGTCTGGTAGATAGGAGCTGGTGTGTGTTGTGAGCCCTGCTCAAAGAAAGGCAGAGGTTTTGCAGTCTCTGGCAGTGCTGGCTTTATTTTGGAAACTGGTGAGAGAGCAGCAGTTCAGCGACCGTCCCAGCGGAGCCTGGCTCTGCCTTGGCCCGAGGAGGCCTCGCGCCGCCCAGGCGTTGTGACGGAGAGCCTGGCCAGGGCCCCCGACATTTGCTAATTGTTCCCGGCCCCGTGATTTACAGTGCTGGGGGGTAGGTCAGCGTAAAACCCCCAGCTCCAGCGTGAGGGGAGCGCCGCACCACATATAGGTTGAAATCGTTGCTGTATTTGTCTGAAAATGGCAACTGTGCTACAGCCTTTGCACAGCTGGGAGAGACATTAATACCGTATGTGAGGAGAGCTACCAGAGTCCTGGTAACAAAGGTACTTGGTTTTCATCCAGAAAGACTAAATAAAGCCTTGGTTTTAGTAGTAACAGCGACCTCTAGTAATGCTTTTGGCCTGTTTTTAACATCGAGTGTTTTAGTTTTGCCCCCGGCATAAGAAAGGGCAGCGGTTAGTGCTGGGGCGGTCGAGCTGGGCCGAGTGCTCAACACCTCCCTGGTGCTACACCGGCACCCTGAACCGCAGCCGAGGGAGGTTTGCTCTGGAGAGCTGCTGTGCGCCAGCCTGGCGCCGGTGAAAGCTGCTGGCCTTGGAGAAAGCGAGGGCCTTGCACTGCGTTAAGTAACCCCCAGAGTTACTTAAACCCCCAAATGCCCCCCGCCCCTGTCCTCAGAAACGCATTTCCCGCCACTGGGCCGGGCCCGGGGCTTGCGCTCCCCTCTTGCCTGGGCCTTCGGCAGAGAGGAGGCCAAAGCCTGCCCCGCAGGCTGTGTCCCTTACCGCAGCCTCCAGGTAAAAAGGCCTGCGAGGAAAACAAAAACAGTCTTTACTCCTCCTCCTCCTCAGCTGCAAAAAAAGCCTGAGTAATCAGTGCGAATCGCTGGCAACAGCCTTGCGCTGGCAGGTGGCGGAACGAGGGGCTGAACTGTTCTTATCTTGGATAAAGCTAGTCAGCGCTGCAGGAGGTACAAATAACTAGCAGTCTTGTTCATGATTAAGCCCTAGGCAAACATGAAAACCTGTAACAAAAGCTAAGTCTTTTGTTAACAATGATTTCCATGTTAAAGGAAAAAAAAAAAAAAAATTTGCTGGTAGAAGGCACCGTACGGGTCTTCCAGGCAGTGTAATGCAGAATGAACTGTATCCCAAAATACTTCACCTAGGAGAGGATGCTAATTGTCTGGGAGCAAGCGGGTTGCAACAGCAACGGTTCAACCTACGAGGCTGCAGAAATGTGTGACTTGGGAGAGAAACAGAAATTGCAAAGAAACAGGCCGTATGCGGTTTTGAATTAGAATTAAAAATAGATGAGATGTGAGGGGGTGATGGGGTACAATCAAGAGGGCAGTTGTGTTGCTGATGGGGGTCTCTCACCCACAGCACTATCTGTGCAAATGGTTAGCAAAGGCTAATGGTAGGTGAAGAGCAGCTAGGAGCTGGCTTTTTAAATAAAACCTTTCCTAGGAAGCATCAAGCTAGGTGAAGAGTACTTTCCGTTTTGGGTTAACTACCTGGATTAATTTTACAAGTATTAGACCTCATTCCTCCTAACTCTTCGTGTCGCTTCAGTGTGATTTCAAGCTGGAATTGGTGATGTGTATACTGGAGCAGACGAGGCCTCATGCCCTGTCCTAGGGGCTGGGTTGCGGGGTGGGTATCTGGCAAATACCCACTCCGGCGGTTTGCAAAGTGTCTGTCCGGGCGTCCCCATCCCCTGGCTCCAGTTACTCGTCGTGTGTTCAAGACTTCGTCCCGCACGTTGTCAGGTCACCTTGTTCTTTACTTGTGGTGGAAAACTCCTCTCTGACTGACTTAAGAGGTGGTATAAAATACATGTGAAGGTAGCTGGCTGTATAGCTATGGGAGGATGTAGGAATCATACCAAGGCTAAGTAATGTTGAGAGAATTATTTTATATCGTTTTCTATTTTAAAATGGAATTACATCTTTGTAATGGTTTGCAAATAAAACCTCCATTCACATTGTATTTCAAACTAAGTTAATGTGATATTGCGGCACAGTTATTGGATTCAATTGATATAATTAAAACAACTATGTTAGACTGTCAAAATACTTTTGTGCTGTGTCTAATGCTCAGTGTTGCTTGCATATACAAAGCTAAGGCCAGTCTTGACTTCATCACTCAGACTAGGCTGTGTCCGTGCTAGGTGATGCAGCTAAATACAGAGGTCCTGGTTTTTTTCACAACCGCTATGGACCCACAGCTCTAAGCGGATTCATTGATATCTGCACATGTCCATTGCTGCTTCACATCAGGACTGTAATTTGTTCCTGGCCACCAACAGTTTGCAAAGAGTCTCAGGGTGTTGCAGCATCGACACAAACTAATGCAATTAGACATATTAGACGCTGGTTTCTCTGCCACCGATTTTAAACAGCATCCTTGCTGTAGCTTTAAAGGTCACTGTTGATGGAGCCTCGCATTCGCAAACACCGAGCTTAATTTGTTGTCTATTTTAATGTATTGTCCTGAAGTTACTGGGTTTTGAGAACATAGACTCTATTAAGAAGCTTAATAGAGCAGCTCATTCCAATTATAAAAAATGTATTGGTGGAGAAAATGGAAATGCATGGAAGATCAATGTATTAAGCAGTTGCCTGAATGGAGGAAACAGAGGAAAGAGATTAAAATTAATTCTCTTTAGTACAAAAAAATATTTGCTTCTATATAGTACTAAAAATGTTGAGTTGCTTAAATTGTAGGGGATGATAAAGCATTTCTATGCTGATTGTATAAAATCAGATAAATAGCTATCCACAACTTTTTCCTTCATCCATTTCTTTTTCCCCAAGATATTGCTGAGTATAGTTGAATTTGTTTTGTCTTTACATTTTTTTTTTTCCTCTGGGTTATGTTTTTCCTATTTTTGGAGGTTCTTAAATTCCTACACTGGAAGACTGTTGTACTGAAAACTTACTTGGCAGCAAGATAACTTAGCGGTGAACCCGAGACGGGTCATCTGTGAAGATGCGGTTTGGAGCGACTGGCTCTTTGGCTTTGAATTTCTGTTGTTAAAAGCCAGGTTTCCTAGGTGCAAAATCAGGGTTTCAGCCTATGGCCTAAGGACATGGGCAGTTGGATAGTAATCCCGGGTGAATGCTGCCGGTTTCCTTCATCAGTGGTGACTAAAGGAAAAAAACAGAGGAGGTACTTTTGACTCAGATCAATTCTCTGCTCCAGTTTGCCGTGTGGCACAGCTCAGAGGGTCATAGAACAGTTTGGGTTGGAAGGGACCTCTAAAGGTCATCTAGTCCAACCCCCCTGCCCTGGGCAGGGTCATCTGCTTTGGCAAAAACTCATGGGGAGGCAGAGGAGAGGGGCAAATGAATTGAGCCAGTTTTCGCTTTTACTACCTCATTAAACTGTGGCCGCAGCCCCTCATGCTCAGTGCAATCACCATTCAAACACAGATGTTTGAAGAATGCTATTGTAATTTTTTTTTTTTTTTTTTACTTACTATTAAGGGCAGGTTTCATAGGAACTATGAAACAAACTTATGATCCATAGAAATTAACTATTAAAAGCTAGTTGAATTATTTACAGTATCATCCATTTACTAATTTCACCTTTTGCGGTATAAACAGGTTGCCATTTAAGTCTCATTTTAAATTATCTGTGGATAATACCTGTGAAGGCATTCCCAAGATTTTTTCATGTAGGAGAAGATTATAGCCTGAATGCAAGCAAAATAAGGTAAAGACCGGCTAACTCAAAAGTTAACTCAAACACAAATTGTGTATTTGCAGTAGGTATTTACTTTGAATTGTCTGAACAAGTATTTTTCCTGTTTCCCCATGAGAAGAGCAGTCGATAGGACCTCGAGACAGAAGTCCCACAACCATGTCGTGGGAAAGATCTAAAAGAGTGATCATGAAGATCAGATCCGTTACTCTGCCTTGCTGGAGCTCCTTCCATATGAATGGGGGCAGGGGTAAAACCACTGTGCCAGGACGAAGCAGGCTGGTAAGTGGATATATTATACTTGGGACTGAACTGAAATGTGCTTATATTTTCCCTCTGGGATTTGCACCACACCTGGCACTTCAGTGCATGAGGAAGAATGTGGCTTTTGTGCCACAACAGGGTTAAGCGATACAAAGATACGTTAAAATAACATCATGTGTAGCTGAAAATCACTTCAGTCTCATCAGGCCTGCTAAGATTGTCTCAGGTCTTCTCTTTCTCTGGTTTGGCTGTAAGATCATAAGTTCCTTGCTTTGTATTTGGGGTTTTTTTGGTTGGTTTTTTTTTTGTTTTTTTAATAATATATATCTGATGCCAGACAAAAACACAACTATGTTACAGGAATTCTCCTTCATGCACAAGTTTTCAGCATGTGTTCCTAGTGTTGTATGCTCTTTCAAAAATTATCAAGAAAGGCTGCAAATCTTACAAGGCTGCAGACTGCTAAAGACTCAGAGGCCTTCGGATCATGCAATAGTTTCTAGGGCACATTGTTCACTACAGGCAGTAATCAACGCAGGGAAAGAGATAGATTATTGAGGATCTTGATAGACGATTCTGTGATCTGACACTGGTCATAGCTTCAAAAGAAAGATTGAGATCTTTATTCCTGAAAATATTAAAACCCGGACTTTGATGGGATTGCTTGTATGATTTAAATTAAAAACACCTTTTTGGAAGAGAATTAATTTCCAGCCTACTGGAATGTGTGTATTTTTAAATTATTGTATCCAAATTTTCCTGCTTGTTCATCTGTTTCCAACATTCATCGTTTAAGTAATTTTAAAAAATCTGGTTGTCAATAAGTTGTTTCTCCCAGTGCTATATAAAGCAATTTAATTCACTTGGATTTACAAAAAGGCTTTTTACAAAGTTCATTACAAAAGGCTCTTCAGGAAACAAACAGATCATGAGTTCAGTCCTCCTCCCCCCATGATGCTCCATCTGTCTAGATTATATCTATTCTAGACACATAATAACCTTTGCTCGCATCCAGGAAGGAACAGACTTTCAAAAATTACTCCCAGAGTTGAGCTGCATATGTTTTTGGGTAGTTTTATATTCTATAAGGTGTCCTTTCTGGCAATAATGCGGTGAAAACATATGTAGATGTGTTAGGAAGATTCCCATAACAATTTTGCTTTGCAGAAGCCACTTACAAACGTTGGACGTCGTGCTACTATTGACCTTACTTGTACTGTAGCTTTTGGTTAACGGGGGCTGGTCCCTGAGGACCGGGTACTGCATGTGTTTTGAGAGCAGTAATGTCTGCTAGGTCTCTTCTGTCTCTTGAGAGGTGGTCTCTGCAAACTCCACAAAAATCAGAGCTTGGCTTAAAAAGCATCTTTCTAGAACGCAAAACTATTTTGTACAGCTTTAGCGTTGGTGTTTAGGGAGGAACAGCAAAGTGCTGAGACTTCCAGCATCGAGTTTTGTCTCGCCCCGATTGGGAGAGAGTAGAAGTGTTTCCACCTGTTGGCTATTTGGCTGCCCAGGTAGATGAGAGCCCTTCTCCCACCTCCCCTGCAGAGGGGGTGGCTGGCATTAGTGTCCTCCTTGCAGGCTGGCAGGAGCAAGGTCTGGTGAGCCCATAGCTGACCTGACACCTCCCAAAGCCTCAGCCCTGCTCTGATTTCTCCACTTTGTCTTGTACTCGGGCAGTTATGAACCAGTTATAACCTGAGGGCTGTAAAGCAGATGCTGCAATAGCCCTGGGCGTGCCAGAGGCTTCACCACGTGCAACCAGCATTCAGGCTGCTAGTCTCACAGGGCTGGGACTGAGAGATGAAAAAAATATGGGATGTGCTCATTGTGCTGTATACAAAATTGAGGTGTTTTGGTTTTTTTTTTTTTAATCTTTCTGTTGGAGAACTGAAGTTTTGCTCTTGCTGTTTATACTAGCAGGATGATTTCTTTCCAATTCTAGCTGTTACCAAAATATGGGAAGTAACTCTGTGAAGAGTTCAGCAGCCAATTAATTGCTTCCCCACCCATACAAGCAGCAGAAGTCTGCAGGTGCCTGTCTCAGGCCATCATTCCTGATCCTTGTTAGTAGTTTTGCCTGTGATAACTATGCTATAAAATATTATTTTGCTGAGACACTAATGGGGTTTTTCTACTGCAGGAAACTGCAATATTGCACAAGGGAAAGCCTTGATTTAGGCTGCCTATGTGTGGGGGGAAAAAAGTGAGGAGGGCGAAAGGCCGGACCTCAGAGAATCATTGCTACTTTGGGAGAGAAAGCCAAAGGACCCACTTTTCTCCTGAGAGTCAGGTTTTAATTCTGCCATTCGCATCTTTGGTGGTGGTTCAGTTTTGCTTTCTGTAAACCTGACGTTGGTGTATATCCGCACGCACAAATCTGCATTGTTAGGACCCTGCCTTGCCTCGCTTACACTCTCACAACGCGGGGCTGCAGGGCAGGAGGTGCCGTTCAGCTCTGTCACTGCAGGCAGATGGTAATGAGGATGAGGCACCGACACGCGCTGTGGTACTTGCCTGCCTCCACATCTGTTGTGAAGCTTCACGCACTTTTGCAAAGTGCTTTAGGAGCTGTGGATGAGAGCCGGTCACTGTTGAAGGGACAGCGTGAATTAAGGCCATCGTTGACCCACAAGTGGCATTGCCAAACTGTAACGGCAGACGGAGAAAGCATAAATCCTTGGGCATTGCAGGCAGGCCTCGTCCTAAGCTGAAGCAATCCTGAGTTCAGATATTTGGAAGTTCCCACAGTGCTTTATAAACCCTGTACGGCACTCTCCAAAATCTGGAAGCTCTGTCTCCTCTTGCTTTGAAGCCAAGACCACTTAGAGCTAATTCTCTCTTCTTTGCCCTTGCCATTGACCTCATTTACGGACATGAAAGAAGTAAAAACAATTAGCTCACTGGGAAATTCTATTATGTGGAAGGGAGGTGGATGTTTGATCAATACTCATGGGTTATGGTCTCAGCTGGAAGGGCAGATTTTTGTCTCCCAGATGGAGTGATGCCTGTTAGTCCCAGAGGCTTTGCAAGTGAGAACGATAGTGATCCAGCCTTTCACTTCTGGAAAACTAAAAGATGCCATTTTAATCTTCTCAAGTAGTGAACTGGAATATCTATTGGACATAATTCATCCTGTTGTTATAGGGGTAAAAGGGCTCATTAGGGAAACGTGCCCTTCATTTAACTATGCCTAACTGTGTAAAGTGGAACCTGCCCCAGCCTCTTGCTCCCCCAGCCCAGAAGTGTTTTCTCTTCAACTGTTTCACAGTATCAAGTAACTTACGCCATTCAAACCCATAACAAGTGCTGCGAGAGCCTTCCTTGCTCCTTCACCTCGCTGACATGAACAGGGCCCCTGAACACACATCCCTGCCATGGGCTGGAGCGTACACTGGCCACGTGTGGGCAGCGTGTCCCGCTGAGGGCAGCCTGTGTGACTGGGGTTCAGCTGTGACTCCAAAGCAGCCTCTCAGGTAAATTGGAGCAGGTGAAGCAGATCTGGCTGCTCTTGAATGTTAATGTTCTCGTGGAAGTAAATGAGCATATATTAGGAGAGGCAAGGATAAGTGGACTTTTGCTTTTGAAGCTACTGTTGCATGATTTGAATCAGTGTTTTTTCCTAACCACTACGGAAAAGTATTAGTTCATCTCATTTAAGGTTTGTTATTATGAAAAGGCAGAGACGCCAATATTTTAGGGTTCAAGGTTTAATTTCTAGCGAGAGAAATGTTGATAAGCTTTAGAAAGGTGCGGCTAATTTGCTGTAAACTTAAAAGCATAAACTAGCACTGTTAATGGTAGGGAATTCTTGCACCTCTGCTAATGCCCTCTAACATTCGCTTATTATTTTCATGCCACTAGTTGCCTTTTGGAATGGATAATTTGCCATACTGACTAAAGCAATTAGTCTGTTGAGCCTCCTGTTTTCCTTCCAGCCATAGCTAATGTGGAGAGTTAATATATTTTGTATTTTTATTCTACCTCCACTCTAAGAGTCTCGATGGTTTTTACTCATGTTAGTGCAAGAAGCCTCTAAGCTACTCTGATAGCAGAGAGATCATAATTACCTCCTTTTGCCAAGGTGGGAAACAGAGCAATGGCATGACAATGTGCTTTAGTGTTCCTGGTACTGGATTTAGAACATCGTAGCCGTGAGACACAAAGCAGTAATTCCACATAACTTTATCCTATCAGTTAAAATGTGTGTGGGTTTTGGTTTTTTTTTTAAATCATAATGATTTAACTTCATTTTGGCAGGTTTTATTCCAGTTCATGTATCTTTTTTTGTTTTCCAGTATACAACCAGAATTTCCACCAATCTTTTTACAAGTCACTTCTAGCTCTCTTATGCTTGTTTTGCCCAAGGAGCTCAGCCAGTGCACCAGCACCGCACCTCACGCAGGCAGGCCCTGTGTGTCCCTGGCAGTCCCTTGTGTGTCCCTGGCAGTCCCGTGGCTCCCCTCCCCACTGTTATGCTAGCTAGACCCCAGAAAATTTGCTAGGGCTCTATGATCTAACAGATGAGACACAGGCTTTTCTCATTAAGGTGAGTGATAACTGATCTGCTACACCTTGTTTTGCAGGTGTTTCAGCATCAAGCTGTTCAGCGTTGGGTGGCTGAAGTTGGTCCATATAAAGGTTGAGCATGGTCATGAAAGCTGCTGTACTTGGAGGATGGTGATGAAACTGGGTAAGTAAGAAGGATCCTTTGCACTACTGATTCCCTAGTGTTGCTGGAAGCCTCCTTAGGAGCCACTGGCTAATGTAAGAAAAAGGCTTTCTAAGCCAAGTACGTTGCTGCTGTTAGGAATTTTGCATCAGTCCTGGTACTTGCTATGTGCAGTGCCAGCGGATGGATGGGCTGGGCTTGATGTTGTAGATGGTGCTGCTTGCTGAGCCTTGTGTTCTAGCGTTGGGTCTAGCTGGCTGCGTGTCCCTGAGGGGTGGCAAGGGCTGGAGCACCAGGTACTGTGTGCTGTGTCCCTGCAAGCACTCTTGGAAGGGCCCTGGCCAAGGCTTGCAGCCTCTGTCCATTTTTCTTCAGCCCTCACCCCTGGAGCTTTTTGCTCCTTTTCTAGTTTTTAAGAAAATAAATAGCAATGTAGAGCTGCCTGTGTGCAACGATAGTCATGATTTGTTCCTGCTAAAAGTGAGGATTCTGTGGGGAAGCTGGGCTGGACCCTTGTGTGATTCCTCTCTGCTCATCAACACAGATCAGGCATCGGACATTTTCCGCTATACAGTTCATCTTTTAGTTATTGTTTGGACTTACAAAATTATCTGTAGCTAAATATAGCAACAGACCTTCCCCTGGGTAGTTTCTGGGGTAACAAATTTGTCTGCTCACATTTAAGAAGTTCTGTTTCTTGGTCAGATGATACAGCACAAGATGCCCTCAACTTGGCAAACAGCAGGGCTTGCTAAGGTGTGTGCTGGGCGTGTCTGAGTATGCTTTAGTTCATGGTCTGGCCCCAGCTGTGACCAGGGAACAGGGATGAGCTGTTGTGCAAACTGGCTCAACAGGGGAGAAAAGGAGATGGTCCATAAGGGTTATTTATCTGTTGAGCTGTGAGGGCACAATGACCACCTTCACCTCTTTTCTTCTGGAGAACTGATGGTCGGTGCTGTATGCAGTGAAGTTATGGTAGCACTGAAGCAGCAAGGAGAAGCTGATTTGGGCAGAAGCATGCACGCTGTTTTTGGAGTGGGGGTGCTCGCTGTGGATTGTGTCCAGGAGGAGTATAGCTGCTCTCAACGAGCAGAATGGGCATGAGAAAGTAGTTCTGGTCATGAGAATGAATGCAGCGTCAGGAGCGCTGGTCAGCCAGCAGGCTAAAATGGTGTAGAGTTCTTGCGGTGCTGAGATGCAAATAAAGGTCTGATCCAGCCGAGCAGCCTTTCTGCAAGGCTGTTTCTTGGAAATGTGGGTGACCTTGGAAACAGAAGGGCCCTCCCTCCAAGAGGGCTGCTCAGAAAGCCTTGCAGTATTTCAGAAGAGACATTTTGCAATGCACCAGGTGGTGGGGATCAGCACAGGCTGGGATCAGTGCAATCTGGAATACCAGGTGGCATGCCGAAGCCTGGTGCCAGCACAGACTTGCTATCATTCTCATCGTATAATTCATTGGTGATCTTGCTAATTTGCAATCCGATCTGTGTTTTGTATTGGCTTAAATATGTTCTGCCAAATGAGTGGTAGTGTGAAAATCTAGCATTAATTGTTTGTCAAGACACAGTTGAAGCCACAGTCAAAGTGAGTATGACTCACTTTAGAGAAGTGTTTTTCACCTTTATTTCCCCTTCTCCTCCCTCCCTGCTCACCCCATCACCCTTATCTTTGTAGAGTGACGCTTTAGGTAGGCACTAGGGCTTTGGCATTGAGAACTGTGCAAAGGTACTGTTCAGGCTGCTGGAGCTACCGAAATACTCTTGAGTAGCAGATGAGAGGTTTTCTATCGCCGCTGCATTTCTGGTGCTCCGGATCTTTTCCTGGGATGTATATAGTGGCATTTCATAGCGGGGCCAGGTTCAGTGACCTTTGAATGGGTCATCAGCGTGTGGTTTATTCTCACTTTTCACACAATTGCAAAGCAAACGCTGCTGGCACAGTTTGCAGGTGAGACTGCGCTGCAGATGAATCTGATGTGATGAGACTGCTGCAGTCTGGAGGGATGAATGTATGGCAATCTCTAAAGCCAGGTAACTTCTCAAGTCTGGCTTGTGATATGGCAAAACAAGGTGAGATATTTTGGGGTGCTTAGTTTAAGTATGTGGAGTATTGTGCCTTCTCCTTGCTACATCATTTTGTATCTATTTTGGGGAAAAATAAATAGGTTTAAGAATGTGGGTGTAGCTAAGGCAGAAGTAGCGCTGAATAGAAACAGTGTGAAGAAAACAGTAGTGTTTGCAAGCTGTCGGAGAAGCTTGCCTCCTTATTGATCCTCCGGGTTAACAGAATGTGACAACCTATAGCAACAAAAGTGAACAAGCATGGAAGAATATACAAGGTCTGATTAAAAATCTATTAAGTTGAACTCCAAAGCCTCAGAAGGATATTTGTGTTGGGATTTTTTTTTTTCCTTCCCCTTAGCAGCGTTTCTAAAAAAAAATCTGCAGTGAATTAGGCCCCTACAATTGGAAATTTAATTTGGGGTCATCTTTAAATGAACTCTAAAAGCATTAGATTTTGTTTGGCCAGGATCTCTGCTTTGGGCCTAAGCCCAGCATGTCATCTCCAAATCAATTCCAAGGTCCCTTTCCAGCCCAAGCTACTATTGATTATTTCTTTTTCCTTTTAACAGAAAGTCATCTCTATGGTGATCACGTTATATATCTTTGTCAGTAAATCAGTAAAGCCAATTTCGGACCGAAGGAAGCTGCCACACGGGGAAGCATTGTGGCTTGTGTTTGGCAGCGGTGCAGCAGCTGGCGTGTGTGCCCAGGTTGACCGGTGTCCTCCCGGCAAGGCCACATCTTGGGCTCACAAGGCTGCAGCTGCTCCCAAGTCATGCAAAAAGGAGCCTGTATATGTATCTTGGGCATCCGCTCTTCCCAATCTCGAGTCTTGGAGACAGGCTGTTTTAGCTTTTGATTTGCTTTGGAAGCGGAGTACAATCCCAGAGAAAGGGGGCTGCAATTCGGCGGGTTTTGCTTCTGATGAGCTGGTGCATATCAGAGGCGCTGGGGTGCATGTGGTGTCACCTCTGTAGTGACAGGCTGTGACACGCACAGCAGGAGGTCTCATTCTTGACCCAGCTGTGGTTGTTCCTCTGTTGTATTTTGACAGAAGTCTTGTCTGATTCATTTGCCAGTGGTTTTTGTCAGAAGGAGTAAATGTGAGATGACAAAGAGCATTTTAATACCATGCTGAAGGTAGTAGTGCACACAAAGCGTTCCCTTTTGAGAACTGCCATTCAAAATCAAGAAGTTCATACAAAGCAACACACAGTCACAGTGAGTTGTTTTGTTGGTTTTTTTTTTAATCACATTTTAAACCTGTCTTGCTAAAGTCATAGTTTTGTGCATGGATCATATCTTAAGTTGTTATTGAATAGACTTCATTTCTTTCCATACTTTACACTGATAAGTGGGTCCTACACGCATTGTTTTAACTAAATTAAGGTCATTAAACTGGTGCTACCCTGCATGCAGGTGATCTCAGTGGTCATTAAACTGGTGCTACCCTGCATGCATCAGGGTAGCACTGATCTCAGAGCTTCTGTTAAAGGGCTGAAGTTTAGCAAGCACATTGCATCGTGGCATAATGGCATGTATGTTACACTCTCAACAACGCTTCACAGATGTGCCTTTCTCTCCAATAAGCTCTTCTCTTTTACAAATGGCAAGATAGCACTAGTGCAGCATTTTTTCCAGCAGTGTCTTGACATAATGTTTGAAGATAGAGAATGCAGAATGGTGCTATGATAAGGTTGGAAGACTGAAAGTATTTGTGTAGTATGAGCTTTTACAGGCTTAATTAAAATTTGTAAAGCAACAGCTTTTTTTTTTTTTCAGGTGAAAAATATTCCTTTTTAGTGTAAGTTGTCATGGGAGTCCAATGGGAAAAAAAACCCACAACTGTAAATACAGGACTGATGTGAATATAGTTTGAGTCAAGGCACATGAAATGAGAATAAATCTCTTAAAATAAAGGCCAGGTGGCAAAACAAGCCAGAGCGATGATGCCCTGTGTGCTACTAACTTAGTTAGTGCGGTTACCAATAATTACCACATCCTTAAATGACCATATTGTGTTCAGTAGTGTCAGCAAGGTCAATTCACAGTCATAGGATAAAAGGGGACACTCCAATAGCTCTTAATGTGCATCAAAATGAGAAGATTGATATTGACAAGGTGACCTCAGCTCCGAAGGGGCAGTTTGTTTTGAACGCCTGTAGTTTTTCTTGGTTATGATTGACAACCTCAATGATATGACTATTTTCTTTCTTTCTGTGTTTTGGTGTTTTTTTTTCCTAAAGGAGCACCACAGTTCATGCTAGCTATTTCAAATAACACAGCAATAGTACAAGTAAGTAAAGACTAGCAAGATTTTCTGCAGAAAGTTGCTGCGCCCCAGTGCCCAATGTCCCCCAAGTGCCCTTTGATCGTTCTCTGAATGACCCCGGCTCTGTGTTAATGTCTGGCATGCAGTTCCGCAATTAAAATGTGTGGCCTGACATCAGTTCCGAATTTGTCTTTCCTTCAATTTTTCATGTCCACCCAATTCATTCTTTTGTCCTCTTAACCTTCTCTGGGTCAGATAACTGTGTGTTTTATTCTTCAGTTGCCATCAGTGGAAAGTTTGTATGCAGTTTACTTTTTCATTTCTCATCTCTTTTTTTTTTTTTTTTTTTTACATTAAGTTTTGTACCAAAAAGGATTTTAATTGATATTCTGTAAAATTCGGAACAGTCCACACTCTTCTACGCAGTAACTTATTTTTTCTTTTTTTCCCAAGTAAAGTAATTAGAACGAGATGTGCTGTAAAATTTTTGGAGGAAGAACTGCATATTCTTCTTCTTTGCCTGAAGAACACCTAGGTGCATGCAAATTTGTAAGCTTAGTTAACTAAATGTAGGCCTTGAAGACTGTTCTCTGATTATATTGGCTCATTCAGAGCTCAGGCTTAGTGAGCACTGTTACCGTCAGCAGAAAGAGAAAGCATTTTAAAGAAAACCAGTGAATATCTCCAGGATTTGACTGTTTTACGCTGTTTGACAGTGTTAGCTATGGAGGGAGGTTATGACATTATGGCTTGAATAATCAATGCGAGTGTTCTGACACATGTGGAGGAGAAAGGAAAGTTATGAAGTGTAGCAAACTTGTGAGAAAACACAGGTTTCGGTAGAGGGCTCTTTAACCTAAGCTTCCTTGGAGGTTAAGAATACTTATACTGCATTTCTTTCTGCAGAATATGGTGCTGCAACTGTAGAAAATGCTATGCACTGGATAAAATAAATTGTTCAAACAGAATGGTGCCCCCCCCCCCCCCTTTCTTTCTAAGCCTGTTGGCTTGGTATAATACAGTGTGAAAAATACATTGTAAGAGGCAAAGGAGTTTGGTTTTTTTGTTGTTTTTTTTTTTTCTTCTGAAGGTTTGTTTTACAAATATGATGCAGCTCTGAAGCAATTTCTGGTGCAGAAGTTGCTGCGTTTGCCTTAGGTGAATGGATGGCAAAGGGACGCTTGTTAGGAGGAAAATCTAGAAATATGGCTGCAGGAGCTGTAACGGTGCTCAGAGGTGGGGAAATGTGAGGAGGTGTCTTGGCAGACCTGGAGCTGGGAGAGCAGGCAGTCAGACCCCAGACCTCCAGGTCCTTCTCCTCTCCTCTTTCTCTGGCTGAGGTCCCCTTCCCCACACCAAACCTTTGGTGATCCCTGAGCAGCAGCACAGGGTGGCTGGTGCCTCTTGCCCTGAGTGTTGGGGCAGGAATGACACCCCACAGGAAAAACTGTGGCTTATGTTTATTCCTCATCAGTACCTGTGTTGGACCTTCAGCTGTGTGTCCAAGTCCATGAAAATTTGGAATAAATATTATAACTAGTAAGTAGCAGGCAAATGTACCTCTTTTGTCTTGGTATATAATAATGATGTTAATTTTTTATCCCCCCCCGCCCAATATTCAGGAGATACTTTGCCTTACTAAAGCTTTTATGTCAGGAAAAAGGAGGTACTTTTTCAACTAACTTTTACTGTCTTCTCTGATTTCTTGTTACTCAAATCACTGGCATATTTGGGGTGAAAAAAGAAAACCAAACTTAACCAAGAAAAAAACCCCTGATGCTTTGACCAACTTCTAAAAATAAGTTCATAAACCATGCATTTGTAATAAGTTTACATTGATTTTTTTCTTAGATATTAAGATTTATTCTCCTTAGAGTGTAATAAATCTGAGGGGGTGGAAACAGGCCAGCGTATGCTCATCTGTTGCCTCTTGGGAAATGGCATTTGCAGAGTGATGGCTGGCTGGCCTGGAGACTTACACCACCAGCCTGAACCTCTCCTTCAGAAAAAGTTTAAGGTTTAATTGTCATGGCTACATTTTTGGTCTTTAGACCAGTAAACCCATTCGGCATTTTGTTGAGGCTCAGCGCTACTTGGTGAGAGAGGGTGTAGTACTTATGAAGCCACACATCCTGACTGGCAAGCAGCGCATGTATGTATGTACGTATACATGTCTCGCTGTGATCAGGGTGTGCAGCCAAACAGCTCCAGAGCGGGTTAAGGAGCGTGAGAGCAGAGCCATGGATGAAATCGGGTCAGGGACTCCAGAGTGAGCCACCCGCTCAGCGGAGTGGGAGACAGGTGTTTTTGTCAAATAGTTTGAGAAATGGCTCTGACTTCAGTGATGGGTTTTGGCTGAGTGGGTTGATGTTGCTGAGCCCAGCCATGCTACGTGTGATCCCTGTTTGAAGGAACATCTTTTTGTATTCGCCTGGGCAATACAGGTTTGCTAAAATAGTTCTTTTAACTGATCTCTGTTAAAAAGCATTGTTTTAACCTCAACACCCTTCATTGTCTCTCTTGCAGCTTTTTAATTTGGACATTGAAGCAGTTTGCTTCCATATGTCCCAGGCTTCAGTGAACTCCCGTTCTGCGCTCTGGCCTCTGAGCAAAGCTCTGGGTAAGCGCTTGCTGGGCTTGCCTGGGAAGGCTGTTTCTGCCTAACAGGCTGAAAGCCTTGACCAGTTTTACACGTTCCCTAAAAAGAGCTTGAGAGCTGGATTGCAGCTGGTTTATTACTGGTTGTCATTTTGCTAGATTTTTGTGTGAACTGTTTTAAATCCTCTCCATCTTCCTAAATTATCTCCATTACAAATGTTAGCACAAAGAGATGTGATACAGCTAAAATCCATGGCTTGTTACAGGACGCAGTATTAGGCATTGTCTATGATATTCAGTCATGCTGGTGATAACACATAATTTCTGTTAAAGGTGTTTACCCTCAGCAGTATTTCATCAATGAAAAGAAATGAAGGTGTCAGGTCTCCTCTCCTGTTAGGGAGTCTTCTGTTGGAAGCACAGGAAAAGGGCCACGAGAGGCAAAGGGTCTGTATTTTTCAGAGCAGCAGTTAAGTAATTGCTACAGTCTTACTGTAATCCCAGGCTGCTTTCTTAACCTGTGATCTGAGGGCAGAGAAGAGGAGTGCTATGACAAGGCAAGTGTGCTGCTTCAGTTAAGTCCCTTTCTCCCTTCTGTGTTAAGAAAGGGGGAAATCTTGTTGATATATTTCAATTTTTCAACTTTGTCTTGAATTGGTAGCTGAAGTCCTGAATGTCTGTTCCCCTGCTACCCTGCAAGTGGGAGCAGTAGGCTGGCTGGTCACTGGATGCACACGCAGTAAGTAAGCAGCGCTGTTCTGCTTGTTACTGCACCGAACCTCTAACCTCCTGTCAGGGCGCCGTTGACAGCAACGAGGACCCAGCTTGAATTTTAGAGGTCACTAACAAACGCTGGTTTAAGCTCCCACCCAGAAAAATTTAAGCTAATTGCTTTTGTGTTGAACAAGCTGCTCTTTGCCAAGTAACATAATAAAGCGGAGCCTTACTGAAGGGAGGAAAGGAGAGGACATCAGGAAGGAAATCAGGTTTGTACACACTTAAGCAGGCTACTTCTTTCCCCAGATGCTGCTGTTATGTGAAATTTCCCTCTCTGGTGCCCGGGGAGGCATCAGGCAGTTGCTGACCACCCTGCAGCAGGGGCTACTGGCAGCCCAGCGTGCCCGGAGGCTCCTCGGCCACTGCTGCACATGGGGCAGTGCCAAGAGAGGTTACCTCTGCAGTCCACAGCATGTGCGGAGCTCTTGCCTGCAGCAGAAAGACTGTCACGGGCCTTTGTGTAGCTCCTGTTTCCTGGTCCTGTGAATCAGCCCTCCTCAAGACAACATGAGAAGTCAGGCTGATTTCTTTCCGTGAGATGGAAGTGTCTTGTGACCTGCTGGGCACTGGGAAGTAGATCTAGAAGTGCTCTTTGCAGAGGTTATATTATACTAGTAATTTATATTTTGGCTAATACTAGGTTTTCCTGAGCGGGCACGTAAGCCAGGTGTTTTTATTCCATGACGTGTAACTTTACACATTGAGCTTGTTGCTGCTCTTTGTTTTGCTTACTTGTGAAGCGTGAAACCAGAGCATCTGCCCGCTGAAGCGTGTCCCTGGTCGGCCGGATTAAAGTGCAAAAGGGTCCAACTGAAGTCATCTTTTTATTCCATGCTCTGGGAAGGAAACTCCTGATACGAAAGAACATATGGTAGGCGTGAAGAATGGCCAAAGGCAGGAGGGGCAGCTGAGCCTGGCTTACGCCACAGGCAAGCCCTCGGGCACGGGCCTCTCCCGGCTGTGTCTGGCTTCCACCTCGCGACGGTCGCTCTCGCTGGCTTCTATCACTGTACCAGGATGCGATGTGTTTTACTGATTATGGGGCGTGATTAATATTTGTCATGTTACTGGAGAAGTGGTAGAGATTTACTTAATTCTTGCAAATACTACTGAAGTAAAATAGGACTGGAGAATTTCTGTTGTCTAAAACATGCTTGCGCTTATGCTGAAAACAGTAGAAAGCACACGTGATCCATCAGTTCTAGCATTTTCGTAATTTGTTTCTTTTCTTATTGAGACAGGGGGTTTAACCTTTCCGGTTTGTTAGAAAAGCCAAGACTGATTTCTTTCAACAAAGTTCATGCAAATATAGGCAGGAAGGATAGGAAAAGTATAAAACACTTTAAATTCATTCCCACAAAAAATAATGGATATATTTCAGTCTCTAGAAACTCCATTATAATGGTATTTCTGCAATCAAATAGCAAGTGTATCTTCTAAACATATTCTTTGTTCTGTTTTTCAATAGTTTTGCATGAAGTATGGTTGTATGTTGGTGACGAATATTATAAAAGGAATGGAAAAAAGATGTGCTTTATAATGGCAACTAAATATGAGATTTCTATAAATTCATAGTTTGAGTACATTACGGCTTAATTGTTCCTGAATGGTATGGGGGGGGAAAAAAGCTTTTAATTTAGCTGAGCAATCTGATTTTACTGGGCTGGAGCTGAAAAGTCCTTTACAAAGGTGTTCTCCTCATGCTGCTGTATTTAAGCTAGTGCTTTGTAGGTGTTGAAGCTGGTGATGTGTTTCTAGAGAGGAGGGCTTCAGACCACGAGGGTTTTTGGCTTTGATCTTGGGGTGCGCAGAGCTAACCTGTACTGAGCGTGTGTGCTGTCACAGCGCTGAGACACCCAGCTTTGAGTTGTGCTTGCCGAGTCATAGCTCGTCACTGTCTGAGGCCATTCCTGTCCGCTGAGGACGTGCTGTATGCCTCTGTTGCCCCACAACAGGACATATCATTTTTTTCTGCATAGCAGAGTTACAGCTGAAAAATGCTGTGTGGGTTTTTTGTTTTGTTTTGCCTTTTTATTTTCACTATGGTAAACTGGACACCACACACAAGAACTGTGGTGAACACCTGCTAAGTCAGCTAGATGTCAGATAAAACAGGGGATGCTGGCATCAGGTAATTCTTCTTCTGATGAAGAATTTGTGCTGTAACAAACTTTTGGATTATTGAGTTCTTTAGCCCCATAAATATATGTAGAAGGGTGAAAGAGAGAGCACGTTATATGTCATATATCTAGCCTGCCAACTTGCAGATCGATAGGAAAGAGAAACTTCTAATTCAGCTGAATTCTCCATGACAGGTTATTGCAAATATGCTATACTTCTTACTCGTACAACCTGGTTTTGTGGTGCAGTACAGTAGGAACCTGGTCATTGGTTTCTCCTGCCTTTTATTTTTTTTTTTATTTGCAGCAAATGAGGTTAATGTAACCTAATACTTAGGGGCAGCTTTCTGAAAAATATTAGATATGATAATTTTTGAACTGTAATTATAGCTAGATACTAAAAATTACAGTCATTGTCTAAGGTTCGTAGCTGGGATATTTTCCTTCCATTTTCAAAAGACACCCGAGATTTCCTTTTTGAGCTTATGTTTCAAAACTGATTAAAACTCAGGGGGCTTTTTCTTGCTGCAGTATTAATTTCATTTATGAAGAAAGCCAAGATATCAAATATTGACCTGGCCTAGAGAAAATATTGACAATAGAACTAGAAACTTTACTGGTTAATGTGCAGGATGAGAACAGAAATCTCTTACCCAGGGTGCACTGAGAGCTTAGAGGCAGCTTGAGGCTAATGCGAAGAGGCAGGTTGTCTGGGTTAATACCAGCTGGGGAAAGACAAAACCAGAAGGGAAGAGGATGCAGAATGTCTTTCTAAATTTTGTTAGGCTTTGGGGATCTAGTCTCTGTTTTATAACGTATAGCAGAGTGATTGATAGTCTTGTAATAAGAGAGTATTAGAGAGGATTAATAATCCTCTCCCCTTTCCAAACTTTAAGACATCCATGTTGCTTTCAGAAGGCAAAATATGACCCGTTGCATGTACAATTTGTTATACTTCACTAGTTGCCTTAAATATGCTTGACATCGTGACCAGCAAAGTCCTAGACAATTCCGTGACTGACTTTATTGGACTTGTGGTGTCAAAATGCTTGATGATTTCCAGGTTCTTTTTATTGTTTTTAATCTATTTTTAAAAAACGTCACTATTCTGGTTTCTTCTGCAGTACTGACCGTTGGATATTTTGTGTTGCTTTGAATTGATCTTAAAAAGGATGTAAGAGGCACCTCAGGTCTTTTGAAAAGACTGAGTAAAAGGAGATGGTAGTTGCTGCTTGTCATTATTCTTTGTAAAGGATTAAACAGAAAGTGAACAACCTCAGGCATCAGCCACTGAAACAGCACCGGGTGAAGAAGGCTTCATAGCCCAGTGAAAGGGGAAATGCCTGGGAATAGGATGATCTGGATGCTACTCCTTGCGTGGTCAGTATGGCTAGGGCAATCCTGCTTCTTGGATTTCTTTCTCGCTCGCTGTCTGCCTGTTCACTTTTTGCTCCTTGTTGTGCACACATGTGGCACCCGGCGAACCAGGTCCTGGGTTTTGTCTTCTCTTTCCACTTTATCTTTTCAGAAGGGCTGAGACATCTTCTGTCTCGTTTGCTACTATACTGAAAGCAACATAAAATGGCTAACAGTACTATGTGAGTATGGCATTACAAGATCTTTTGGCTACCAATTACTTGTAGTGCAGTAATTATTAAGTAAAACCGATCTGCCTGAGGTCACAAAGCCGGGAATAGAGCACATCTCTCCTGACTCCTGGTCCAGTGACGCAGCTGTTAATTCACGCAATTTCTACTTGAGTTCATTAAAAATCTTCTCCCACAGCTCTGCCTCCCTCGGCAACCCAAAATTCTCCTTTTAATAGAAGAAAGGCGCTTCCTTTGGGACCGTAATTTCCCCCGCAGTGAAAGAACTCATGCAGCTGAGAGTGTGTGCTACCTTTTGAAGTACCGTTAGCCCTTTCTGACCTGAGAAATGAGAGGGGAACTGAACTCTTAGATGTAAGCTTGGAAAGCGCGTCTAATACAGTCAGGGCATGTGTGCTAGACAGTTTTCTTTTCATGTCTGAATGCTGCAGATGATAATGTGTTTTAAAAGTTCTTTGAGGTTAAAACTTGGTTTATCATAACAAGGAAGATGCTCGCTCCCCCTCCTAAGCCAACTAAACTCTTAAATAGAACTACAGAATGGGAAAATGGGTCAGGTGTAGTGTGTGTGGTTTTGGTGGTGTTTTTATTTTGTTTGTTTGTATCTTGTTTTTGTGGTATGGTGGGTTTTTTGGGGTGTTGTTTTTTTTTTTTAAAAGGAATAGATTTTGAGGACAGCAGGGACCATTATGGTCTAATCTGCTGTAGAAGGAAGTCAGTGATGCAGAACTTCATCCTGCGATCTCGTCACTGAGCCGATAATGTGAGATTGAGCACATTTTTTGGGTAGATATCCACTCTTGATCTATTTAAATTAGTCCCACATGAGGACTAACTCACCTTTTCACATGCCAAGTTGTTCCAACTCTTAAATACTAGTTTTAATGCTAATGGCTAAGATATGGAGATGTACGTACCTTCAGAAGAGGGCAAACATGCTTCACTACAACCAGGATGCTCAGAACATGAGCTGGCATGCCATTTGGTAACAAACTGGGTTATACATATATCTTGCTTCAGATAATGCACCAGTTCAGAACTATTTAAATTAGAGTTCCACGATATTAATTTACTTACGTGCTTGCAATGCCTCAGAAAATCATTTTGGGGTGAGCTGGGGCTATTGAGAAGTTGTTTCAGCATACATTGTTATTCACAAAAGATGAATCCTGCATGTTTCTGGATGAAGCCCTACATATGTTTTAAAAATAGTGGTTTAACTATTTTTCAACCACTTTCTAACGTAACATATTAGCTATACAACTATAGAAAAGACTCCGTGTTAGTGTTTTCAATGACATATAACAAAAATTATAATGGAAATTGGTGTTAGGTATATTCACATATTCAGCTTGACGCTGGATCATCTTAAACCACTTTGGAAACATGACTTAGGTTTTATATTCTGTAGCCTTCTCCAAAGCTTTAATTTCAACAGTGAAAAATGGCCAGTTACATGTAATAAAATCTCATGTGGATGCTTTTTTTTACTCTTTGGGATCTAATAGGTTGGTTGGTTTGTTTTGTTTTGTTTTTTAAAGGTTTTTAAATGTTCTGTTTTCTATGAGTTCTCAGTATAACGCTTTGAAAAGCTGCTACAGAAACTTAGTGTTATGAGCTAAAACTAAATAAATAACTGGGGCTTTCTGCTGTCAGATTTAAGTCAGTATTGCAGTGTGGCATATACACAAACATCACAAGTGCTTGTAGTCGAAAGTGGCCAAGAAGTGGGAGAAGGAAAAGGGGAAAGAAGCGTAAATCCCCTCATTCCTGCAGATGTTTGAGCTATTGGAGACAATAGTACTTTAACAGACTGTTCTTCCCCTCTGTTCCAGGAGCAATGCCAGCGCTCGCAGGAACAGGAAACTTGGCAGTCGCAGACGTCTCTCTTTATTAGCGCGCTGTGTCTCTTAACCTTTGTCTCACCTACCTCGGAGAGCAGCAGAATGGGGGAGTTTCTCAGAACCAAGGGACTGTGGGTGCCCTAGAAACTGGATTGAGTTAGAGCGATGTGTATTTGTGTGTTTTGCTGCTGCTCCTCCTTAAGGCATTCCCCGTTATATGATGTAAAATGTCAGTGGTTAGTGATGTAAAAGACTGACTAAAGTAACTATCAAAAGCTTAAAGCCTGTCTTTTCCAGGTGCCTTTAACTCAGAGACTGTGAAATGCATAGAAAACGGCACACAATTGCCAGTGATACATGTCTTTTTTTTTTTAACCTTTTTTTTTCCCCCTGCTGTGCTCTTGGTAGTGACAGGTGAGGGGTTTTTGATTTTTTTTTTTTTTTTTTTTTTTTTTTTAAATTATGACTTCAATTCTCATACCCAATTCTTAAGGGGGGTAACAGAGTTCACAGTATGTGATGGGCTCTGCACAGAACCTGTAGAAATCCAGCCCAAATCAGGATCAAGCAAAATTCATATTTCCCTCTGATAGTTATTTAAGCTGCCAAGATGAAGGACACAAACCCATGTTTAACTTCAAGCATAGGATTTAAATTAGGCATATGTTTTGTGCATATGCTGAACTGGAATCGTACAAGAATGGTGCCAGAGTAACTTCTGTTGAGCACATGTATGTATAAATGTATATACACTGAAAACCTGCCAGTTTATTGATGATTGCCGCCTTCCCAGAACCATGTTGGTCAAAGGAATCGATAAGGGAAAAGATATACATGTAGGACATTAATAATATCGTCGTATTGACTATAACTTCTGATGATGGACAGATTTCCTTTTCTTGTGCATCCTATCTGTACTTTTACCAACTTATTTTAAGACAGCAATGATCAAATTTAACAGTGATATTACCTAATGAATGGGAAGTCCTGCTCTGGACTCTTAAACGCGCGTTTTTCTCTATATATGGGTATATATCCTGTGTGTGTGAGTATATGCGTATATGTGCATGTGTATATATCAGAACATTGTTTTATATGTATGTTTTTATTTCTATATTAACTCAATACTGCTTCATTATTTTTCCTTTAACATTTGTCTTATGAAACAGAATGGCGTTTTCATTTTACAAAAGGATATTTCTTTAAAAGGTCATCTTCCTGTAGGCTGCCAAGATATATATTGCTGCCACGTTTTGCTTGTGTGTGATTTTTATATACCTATACAAATACCTATCGATATCTAGGGGTGTGTATATATATCTATATCTAGATAGATATAGATATATAAAATCAAACAATATCTATATAATTACTTGCAGACAGAGTGTGAGTTTTATATAGCAATGTATCACAGATCTTGTCAGTGAAAAGGAGCAAATGAGATGATCCTGCCTCCAACCGTGGCTCTAATCTTTTCATGAAGGGAACTGTCAGTCACACTTTGATTCCTCCTGTCTAATTGTGTCAAAGAGTTTGTATCTCATTTAATTTCTGGCAATGAAAGAATGAAAACTGTTAGTTTTTCTATAAATACATATGAATTAAAAAAGACGCAGGCTGACTTATGAGGATTCTTTTCTGCTTTTCTTCTTATTCTTCCTTGAAACGTTAGAGACCCCTATCAATCTGTATTCTGAGGTGTTAAAAGTTGGACATCAACAAATACAGAACACTTGAAGCCTCAAAATTGCTCAAAAATAAAATAACCATATGGACAATGTTGTTATTCTCATTTTATAGATAAGAAAGCTGTAGCTGAAGGATTATGAATTTTACCTAAGGTTGTAAGAGAATCCTGGCTGAGTCTGGAACTAAATGCAGGTCCTGTGTGTCTTGTTCTAACGTCTTAACTATGAAACCACGCTCACTTTAACTCACTGTTCACCTACAGGTACAATATATTGTTGTTCAAGTGAGATTATCTTTTTTCTGTGTGTATCATTTTTAACGCTGTATGGTAATAGGTTGGGAAAGGTGCATCAGAAAATGTGCGTGCAGGGGGGAGGAAGAAGAGAAGAGAGGCAGCTCTGTCTGTTGCAACGATACAACATCTAGGATGATGTGCATTACTTGAAAAAAGAATCCATTAAGAGCTGCAAGCTTGAAAGCCAAAACAAATGACAGGATATGTGAAGGATTAGTTGGATGGAGCATCTGTTATTAATACTGAACAGTGCTTTTTGAAAACGAGTGTGAAGCATTAGCACGGTGGTGAGAATTAATTTTAATGCTTTTCCATGAAAGAGAGTATGAATGAGATTCATGCTTTTCTTCATTTAGAAGTAATGTTTTAATTTCTTGCTTTATCTGAAGTCTGAACGCAAATACAATTCTAAGTGGAGAAGTGATGCCTGGAACGCTGGCTCTTTCTGATCCCCTAGAGGAAAGCACGTCTGGTGCGGCATAGCAGATTACTTCTTTTGGGGGAGTTTACTACATGCGTGATCAAGGAATGGCAGGCTGGCTAATGCTCATCTATTGAGTGGCAAGCAATGGAAAATTAGCAAGAAACTGTGGCACATTTTGAGGGCTTTATTGATCTGATTTTCCTGCAGAGCTGATTTCTCCATGAAAGCAATCTACCTGCTTTCAGGACCCAAGGCATATATGCTGAAGTTTAATTGAGTCTGGCAATCGTGATAAATTCAGATTGTTCTCAGAAGTCTTTCTCAGGTGGCACCAAAGAACAAATGCACCATAATCTCCTGCTTGCTCTTTTTTTCTCTCTCTTTTTTGTTTTTGTTTAAAATTTTATTTTATTTTTTGGTTATTACTGCTTGTCTGTAGCAGACTGGGATTTGAAGGATTTATAGAGATTTATATTTCTTTTTCTTCAAAATCTGCAGTAACAATCCAGTTCTTTTTTGTCAGGACTTACTTGACAGTTGACAGCGACAGTTGTGAACGTCACTGTTTATAACTGTAGTGAACGTTAAAGGTTGAGTACATCTTATATTGAGGTCTGTGCAGTTTTCCCTCGACTACAAACACAAGTTTACCAACATAGATCACGCACAGAAAGGTTCAAGCTCAGCTATACACCGCAGAGATGTTAGTTGCTACAGCCTGTACTCAGATCATGCTTTATGCAACTTTATAGCACCAGCTTTCATGGAAGGATCATAGACTGCAATGATTAAGCATATTTTATAAGTATACTTGAATATATGTATTATTTATAAATACAAACTGTACTATATATTGAATACACTGCAATACCTCTAGCCTTTATATCTGTTTTGGACACGCAATGCGGTGAAAGGATACATCTCAGCAGGAACACCGGAGATTGGCTTCCATTTCTTACTGTGTCAAGAAGCTTCTGTGCCTCCCTTCCTCTCTTCCTCGGCTCTTTTTAGACTGTAAACTGGCGCTAAAGAGGAAAGGGACCTCTCTGTGTGCTAGTACAGAGGAAGGAGAAACAGGGATTTATCTGGTTTACAACATAAGATGACTTTGCTAAAAAGATGACTAATAAAAAAGCATCTTCCTGCTTGACTTTATGCCTTGCATCACTGAAATGCATTTGTAGATCACATATTTTGCTCAAGTCTTCGGCTGTCCTTCTGTGAAGTGAGCAGCAAATCTAACTTGTTAACTTGCAAGTGGAAAGGTCGCTTCTCTGTTTCTGATTAGATGGCAGGTAAATGGGAAAGATGGATTGTTGATGTGTGACAGGAAAGACCAAGTAGCAGGCCTTAGCTGCTTGTAGGCAGGCAGTTGTATATGCAGAGCTACTGACCAGATTGCCTGGGTTTAGGCATATTGCTTCTGATTCTTGCAACGCGGCAAATTCTTAGTTGCATTGAAGTCCCTGGCTATATGAACATAAATGAATTTGCGATTTTACTTAAAAAAAATAATTCAAATAACTTTAAGTCATATTAGTATGAATGACTACCTAGGAAATATAATGTTCTTTTCTTCATGATCCCAAAAATTCTCTGAATACAACAGAAAATGCTAGCCTGAAGGACTAAATTTAAAGGCTTGTAAACAACTTTTGAGGTTCTGTCTTTCCAATATTTCATTCCAACTAGTATCTGGCAATTGTTCTGCTAATTGGAACTCCAGTGGACAAATTATTTTGCAAAAATCTACCATCATTCATACTGATATTTTAATTTCCAGGAAGAGCAAGGATGAAAGAACTGTGGACTTTGTACATTTGAATTGGTTAGTTTGTATGGCTCGATGTTGTATGAAAACTAGCTTACTTGTGCTGCCAAATTTTCTGTTGATATCTAACCAATTTCAGACTATGTAACGTAGCATTAGTTGGCCAGAGTACAGGAACAAGCAACACTTTCAAATAAACTAAAGCTGAAATGGGATGAGCTGCAGATTCTTCTCTTCCATTAATTATTGGGCTTTAATATCAGCCATGTTAGAAAGCACTCCCCTCCCTCCCCCCCCCAGTACTTAGCTTCACCCCCCCCCCCCCCCCCCAGTATCTTAGCTTCAAATATAAAATAATAATGGAATATCTGCAATGATTTTTGATCTTAAAGCTACAGAATCCTCATCCATGAGACAATCTCTAGTGATTTCCGACAAAAAAAATGGAATAGCTTTGGGGTAATCTCAAACAGCATCTGTCTAGCTGCTGCTGGGCTTTCTGGTGTGGTGTGCGCCGGCAGGGGCCACCATCCTCCTTCGCCAGCAGAACCCAGCGGGAGGGCAACTCGGTGGCGGGAGAAGCGCTCGGGTTTCCTGAGCGCACTTCAGAGGAGGACAGTCCCCAGAGGGCTGGGCTTTCCTCTCCGGGATATGGAGGGTGAAGAGCTGAGTGGCAGGAATGTGTTTCTTAAGGTTTTTCATAGTCGCCGGCTGTCTTGTGAAAAGGTGTGGTGCTCAGGTTATCCTGGTGCCTGAGGTCCTGAGTTAAGCTTTTGATGAACCTCGCCCAGAAGTTCAAGAATGGGTTTTTAAGAATTAGTTCTGAGAAAATAAACCCCTTTTCTCTCATTTGGTATATGTGTGTGCTAAATCTTCCCCCAAAACTGTGGGTGAGTTTTGGGAATCATCCTTGGGGTTTTGATTGGGAATAGAGTTTTATCTTCCTATGAAGCCATCCATGCCCGGAGACACCATTTGTTCATCTCTAGCAGCACTACTGACTCTGCTCAGGGATGCTTTCCCTTCCAGCAGCTCTGTGTTCCCAAAGTCAGGATCGCCCCACACAATCCTGCGGCAGTCTCTCTGATCTACCCAGCCACAAATTCAAGGTCAAGTGGCCAGGGATCCGGTGCATTTGCACACCTTGTTTCACATGGCCTTGTAGTCTCTGCAAGTCCTAACACAGCTAGATTAATGGGATGGTGAGGAAAGTTTGTCCATTAATTGTCCAGGTTGTTTCTTATGTGAGTAGTTTGGGGATATTATTTGCTAGACTTTAGATAGAGGCATGTACGAGTGCTCTATTAGTTAACACTTACCGGCTCAAGTCTAGATATGTGTATTGCACCTATGAATAGATTTTTCTTAAGCAAAAGCACTAGTGTTTTCTGGTGTTCTGTAGAGCAGAGGAACATGCAGCAGAAGAAAATTAGAGACTGTTTTCTAGCACAATTGTGTTACACTTGGACCTTTTTGAAGGGGAGACTGTATAACTAATCTTTTAAAATGAAAGTCATCACTGATGTTTTCCTAATGTCCCATTTTTTGTGTCCTGTCTCCCCTTCTGCCCCCCTCCCCCCCCCTGCCTTGGGTTGTTTGGTTTTTTTGACCCTGTTTACAGGGCTTGTTTCTGTAAATCCTTGCGTTTCCATTGACTTCGCTAGGGTACTCTGTACGGGAACTTTGCAGAATTGAACCCTTTGTATCTGTTGAATTACAAATGAAGCAAATCGAAAATAGCATTCTTGCTTTTAAGCATTTCTCACACACTCATTTTTCCCTTTGGCTACTTCTTGTGGTTAATTCTGCCGCCAATTAAGACATAAATGCAGGCAGCTACTATCAGATCACTTATACAAAGAGGGATGTAAAAGCTGATTATTTCTGGATACGTACAACAATTCAGCTAGTGTACTCTTGTTGTTTTATATTGCAATGACTAGAACAAAGTTGTTCTAAAGATATGTAAAGGAAAGACTCATTTCCTGTCTCAAAGAACCTTCTATGTGAGGGGGAGTGTGTGTGTTACTTTCCGAACTTCTCCATGTTGTTCTGTGGCCCAGCGTTCGTCATTGTGAAATCTTAAGAAGTGTTTCTCTGTGAATTCAACTTTTCCTCTTTCTGAGTATGTTTGAAGAAACTGGGTTTATCTGCACCTCAGCTTTCGACACGTGGGCTTTGCAGCCCGCACAGATCAGGCAAAATATTTTTAGCACTGCATCAATTGTGATTGAATGTTGAAGGAGTAAGGATTTGTTACTTGTTAGGTGAATAAGTATTTTGAATCAGCAGGACAAGGTACGTTCTGAATTAATCTAAGCCAATTTACTATTCCCTAAGTTATCATTTTCAAGCAAAAACCTAAAAGCTTCTTTTTAAGTAACACATGGAGAAAGCAGTTAAGTGTTCTTATGCAAGATTTTTGTGAGGCAAAACCACTACTTTCCCAGCTGGGATCTGCTTTCAAAATATAAATTTATCAGAGAGACACAAAAAAGCATTTCTCGTTTGACAGCAGTAGCAAGCAGGGGGTCTCAGACCATTTGCTGGTGAACAAGATTACATATCATAAAGCTGTCATGAGTTGGCACTAATTTGACAGTTTGTTGGCTCAGGAGACTCCAGCACTGTGAATGCAGGGGATAGAAATGTCTCTGTGATGCCATGAGGTTCACGTGGAGGGCATTGATGAATGGCAGACAAATTGGATTCTTAAGTAAAGTTGTCTTGTGCTGGGGGTTGGGGGAGCATGTTAAACCTGACAAATTTTGGTTGTAAAATGTGTCATGGAAGACAATGGGAGGCGGAAGATTCCTTAAAAGTTGAAATATCTGGATTTTTGTTATTCTGTATCTCTTTGGTGGGCCAATTTAAAATATTTTAACCTTGTACTAGTCTGCATACTCTCTCCCACTTCACAGAACTGTTTCCCTTGGAGTCTTTTATACCCGTCAGAACTTATTAGCTATAAGCTAATAATCTTTGGGCAATATGCAGGCTACTTTTTGTGTCTCAGAACAAGTGGAGAGAGAGAGAGTGTGTCTGGGAAAGACAGTACATGAATAGAGATTAAGGAGACTGTTCTAGGGAAAAAGCAAATGGGTAGACAACAAGGGGGATAAATAGTGTGGGGGAAAAAAAGACAGAAACGTTCATGGACAAACCTTTAAAAACCAAAACTTTTTTGGTTAGAACTATGTTTTCAAGGATTATCAGTAGAATGTTTCAAAAGCCATTTTACCATGTTTTCCTGCCCATTAGTGAAATTATCGCTAAAATATTGGCTAATGTATTTGTTGCACTTTACCTCAAAGTGCCTCATTCACATTACTCTTGGGCTTATTCTCAGCCTTGCTTAGTAATCCATATGGAATACCGGGAACATTCAATGTGAATTTCTCAATTTTTTTCAGGTGCATACAAAACTGGAGTTTATTTTTGAAAACAAAAAATCCCAAGCTAGCTCAAAATTATTCTATAGCTTCCGTGTCTGTGTACCTTAACTGAAGTTATTCAGATGATATTTTCACAGAGAATATTTTCTTTGAGTCCCACACACTTGAAATTGGATGGAATATAAGCTTAGCATGGCTGGAGACATATTTATCAAACAATGGGGATATGTCACAGTTTGGTCATTTTTCTTTGCATGTGTTGATTTTTCTTTTGGTGTTGTTTTTTTTTTTTTGGTTAGTTGTTCAGCCAGACAAGCAAGAAATGAAGCTATCTGTTTTTAAAAAGCTGATATTTGTATTTTTTATTCTCGCTGTCCTCGCGCTGTACTCTTTCGTACATAATTTGCCTACAACCATTGGGCAAATAATCAGTCTGCTCTGCATTGTCGTTTTGCTCTAAATTAATATTGACTAGATGTGCTGGTTGAACAGCATGAACTTGCTCAGAGAACAAGACAAACTCATTTGTACACTAAAACTCACCCTCACGTAGATTAAGGCACCTGTATAAAGTGTAGTAGCACTTACGGACTTATTTTAGGCACAAGTCTTCCATGTACACCCTAAGCAAAGTTTGGCATGCAACGTAATTCTTAGCAAAGACATATGCTTAGCTATCTGAGTTGTTCTAGTGACCGTATCTTGATAGAATATTTATTTTCATCTCTTGGAGAATTAGGTAGAATTGTATTGCTGAGATATTTCAAGGTCAATGATTGTGCTCGCTTTCAAACACGGTCAGTGTGAGCAACTGAATTTCTATAGTAAATCCATATGTATTTCAAGAGTGGTTATATAACTGAAGCAAATGGAAAAATTGCTGAGTGACTGGAGAGGTTCTAATGCAGATTCAGGGAAAGTTCACCTCTGCTGAAGCTGCTGAATCTTCTCTCCCTGCAGCCTGAAATTGCATATAAAATCCAGACCGTGAGACTTGTAATCCAGAAAAGATGAAGGAACCTTAATAAAATGTATTTAATCAGGTTTAGCAGCAAAGTAAATGGCCCGGTTTTATCTGTCCATATCTATACATGATAAAACGGAGACTACCTAGGCTAGTCTAAGGAAACCAAGCCTTGGGCATAGTCGTTGGGACCTCTCTATTGTTAGTCTCTGGTAGGAAGATTGCTTTTCAAAGTGTTGGGGAGTTACATATCTCTACGTAGGTGAAAGTCTCGGCCTGACACTTGGATCAGAAGGAAACCTTCAGCCCAGGCACTTGCCCGAGGGTTGCCTACGTTCAGCGGGAAAGTTATACACAGTTGTTATTGATTTCTCTATGACTTTCAGTGTCTGATGTGCTGCAGTGAGGAACACAAAAAGGGCAATTGTTTGTGCCTGCTCAGTGCCTAAGAAAATGTGCGTCTAAGGTGCATCAAGCTGCTATCAAGATTAAGAAATAATGGAAGTTAAAAATCAGTATTTTGCTTAGTTTAAATTCCCCCCGCTTCCTCCAAATCACTAAAATGAATGAAGGGACTACTCTTTCACCAGGAGCAGTTGCTCATTCCCCCCACTTCCTCCGAATCACTAAAATGAATGAAGGGACTGCTCTTTCACCAGGAGCAATTGCTGACTTTAACTTTCCTCATCGGTCTTTGCTGGGTGCTTGGTTTAGATAACCATGAGGTGAAATGAGCAGTTACAGTACACCCATTTAGTAATGCCATAGGCATTAGTTTATGATTTGACATGTGTAATTATTAGAAAAAGGCTATAATGAAACCTGTATTTTGACACATTTACACTCCTTCCACAACACAAAATGAGAACTGACTCTGCTTCCATTTTCACTAGAGGCAGATGTACCTAATCTTAAAACCAATCTTGGTTCAAGTGTCTCTAGGTTTAAACTTGAACAACAAAACCTCAAGCCTATAATAATAAGGAAACAGTTCAGGACTATGGGTTCCACAAGAAAGGACAAAAGAAGTTATATAATGTTCTCCAAGAGAGCCCTGAAAAAAATAGGAGGTTGGTTTTTAGTCATATTACAGGATGTCTTGGGTGAAAATTCTTTCAATAACAAAAATCACTAGTTAGGGGAAGTGAAACAATAGGTGTAAAATACTAAAGGCAGGCTGCTGCTTATTTGCCAACATGCTTATGTCTCATTGTTTGTCTATGTTGCAATATAGTTGAGCTCCAAATGGAAAAACACAGTAGTTTCTAGGTGACTGCTTAAGTAAACATGGCCACATGCTGACAATTGGTCACTTGGTAGTAATAGGATACGAATGACACCCTGTGGAAAATGCCCTATTATTTAGTTAAATAAAAGGCAGAACGATCTATTGTAGACAATGCATGGGGAGTGGCCTTCCTTTGGAAACAATCAGAGGATAAAAATCCTCTTTATTCCTGAAAGGTGCAGAGCTGGGATCCAGGGGCGTTTGCCACCTTTGCAAGCCTGGCTTTGGGCTCTAACTTCTGCAGATCTGCAGCCAGGGACTGAAACTGCTTCCAGGTGGAGGCAGTTGCTTTAACACCATCTGTTTGGACAAGTATCTGGATCAGGAGCTGAAGTAGGACTGTCACAGCTGGGTATGGTGAACTGATTCCCAAACTGGTAAGAGACTCTTGCCTGGACCGTCCAGCTGGATACACTTAACTGGGACAAAATGTACGAGAACCTACCAAAGAAGGAGCAGAACAATAATACTCTGAGGAAATGCCTGAAAGTCAGCGTACAAGCTTGAATAGCCAGTTTTGAAAGCTGTCCCTGTCTTGGGTGTGGGCGTACAGGTCACAGCCCCAGTGCCTTTGTGAGAGGAGATACACAAGTTACCAAGAACAAATAAGAGATGGGGATTCAACAACACGTTGCTTTGGCCCTTCTTTTCCCACTGGGAAATTTTATACTCCTAACCTTTCCGTGCAAACTTAGAGAAGAGACCTTGGTTTCTCAGCAAGACGCACAAAATTCAACAGATGGAGATGGGTGCCTACTGTGCTACTTTATGAAGGGAGTTAGTGAGCCAGATAAGCTGCACAAGTGTACACTAAAACTGATTTCCATCCCAGAAGCTGCCCAACCCGTTTGGATTTTGTAACTGGGAATCCTTTTGCCGATACTGCAGTGACTATTTTTTTTTTCTTTTTTTAAAAACAAAGCACTAAGTTATTTAACGGTTTTCTTCTGTGAAACAGGAGTGACTAGAGATGTCCGCAGCGTGCGGGTTACTAGTGTTGCCCTCCTTCCCTCTGCCTGGTGAGGACTGGGCCCCCATCCTCACTGGAGCTGTGCCTTGTCTGACTGGAGGCTGTTTTGTATGGAGGTATTATCCATCTCTCCTGTTGAAGTTGGTCTGTTTCCTAGGGATTCAAAAGGGACTCTTGGGATTCAAATAGAATAAATGGGAAAGGAATGGGAGGAACGTCATGTGCTGTAGGAGGAAATCTGTCCTTGTGGTGACTCTCATAAAATCACTTCTAAATATAAAGCATTCAGAACAAGAGCTTTTTTTTCTTTTCTGGGTGAGTGCTCTCATCACTGGGATATCCTAAAAAAGAATGAATGAGGCATGTCACTGGGGTTGAAGTTGATAGATAAACCTTACTTCTATTATGGGCTTAAACTTGTTCAGTGTACTGTGGGGAATGCCTGCTAGACCACCCCCTCAGCTAAAATATGTGGAAGTACTTTGCTTTAAGTGTGTTAACAAGATACAGATGCAAAGTTCTGAATTCCTCAGCCTTCCTCACCTGCCCAACATGGGTGTGCAGAAGCCAAGCTCTAGGCAGATGGGGAATATGAAATGTTGAAAACTAACGTATCGGAGGAATTTAGGCAGTAAGTGAACATGGGTTTTGAAGATTATTATTTTGGCTTAGGTTCCTACATTCCAGTAACTCCAGCTTTCAATACAACAATCCCTCTTGGATCTCGGACGTGGTTTGTTTTGTACCTCATTTTTCTGTGTGCGAAAAGGACGTGAATGATTAAGTAGTATGCAGATTTCCTGGTGGTCACAGCCATGCAAGATGGAAGCTGTGATAAAATTCTTCAGTCAAAATGTTCAAGCTTAAATGGTGGAAGGGAAGAGATTTAAAATGTTACCTATAATGGCAAGTCTTTGCAAGGTCTTTGATACAATAGGCAAAGGTTGACTCTCTGTTATGCCGATCTATCTCATAGTAGTCATAGAACAACAATAATAACAACACATCATTAAAATAGACTTTGGGCCAGCTGGTGACTTGCACCACAACTTTAAATGATATTTGTAACCTGGCTCTTTTGAATTAGTTATTGAGTACAATCTTCGGTTTTACTGGCTCTGAGATCAGTCAGTGCTTAGAAGGAGCAGGGAATTATGCCATTGTTACAAAAAATGCATGGGTGGGGCATCAGGAGGAAGCAATTTTGCTTAGTGTACTGATGATATTCTCATCCACTTCTCAGTAAGTAAACATGCAGCTCCCTCCCCCCACCCCGCTTTTCCTAGTTAGTCAGCTCCCCTTACATCTGTGCTTGGTGTTATTAAGAGTCTATTATGGATGTTATCTCCTCTTAGGCTGCACAGGATCAAACCTTGAAAGTTCAAGGCGTTCCATCTGCCTTCTATTAATTACCACTTTTATTCCTTATGATTCTGCTTCCTTCTAAGGGATTTTTTTTTTATATTGCTTCTAAAGGACAATTTCCTATAGTAAGATATGTAAGCATAAGGCATGTATTGATCTTTTTCACGACCTTTTCTAGTAATAACAAGAAAGATGTACTGCTACCTTCAAAGAACGAGTGCATCTTCTCAATATCATGGAAGAGTAAATATTGCAGTGTGAAATGTGTAGTTCATTTAAAGGCATGTAAATACTCTTTATAGCACTTAAGAACTTTAGACAAAGATCCGGGGGGCGGGAAGTAAAGGAAACATCACAAACTTGAAAAACAAAACAAAAAAACCCAACCAAAAACTAAAAAAAAAAAACCCCAAACCCTCAACCAAGTGCCCCCCCGCCCCTGAAAATATGAATATTTCAAGATTGTTTGGAAGACTTGCATAAAATGAAAAGCCCCAGGAAATAAACTTTTGCATCTGTTCTATGAGACATTGTGCTACATCCTGTCATTTATAACGCAGTTTTAAATAAGTGTGTTTGCCAATAAAATCTAACCGTGAAGATATTAGTAATTAATAATGCTAATAGGTTTAGTAAGGTCACAAATACTGTACTTCTATGCAGTGTTCTGCCAAAAAATACATGCATGTGTTTACTTATTATCTACATCTCTTGCATAAGAAAACCAGGTACAGGCAAGGGAAGTGTTTTGCTTGGCAGGCTAACGTCACTCGCAAAGTCTGCTGGGTTGCAGTTCGGGGTGCTCTGTAAAGGCAGCACTAGCCTCTCTCTCTTACCTCTGTCTACACCTAATCGTTTAATTTCCTGTACTGATGACTTCCTCGCGCTGATGTTAAGCGGTGTATGGTATATGGTGAGACACCTGCGGGCTTACTACAGAATTGGAAGCCACCTGTGGAAAGCTGAGGGGCATGTCCGCATGCCCCATGTGGCTTTGCTGGTGTGCTCTCTCGCGTATTGACGATGCTCCAGAACTAGGTTAAAACTGCTGGGTTGTTGAAGGAGCACTGCATTCATCCTAGAAAACCTGGTATGAACAGCCGAGCCCATTCCCCAGCAATTATAGTCCTGATTTCCTTGCTTCAGCAGCTACGCAGGTAGCCTTTCTGCTTGGATTTCTTAACTCCAGTCACACTAGTGTTATAGACCCAGCTAGGCAGAAGTCAAGAGTAGACTTAAGCGTTGTAATTCTCCTGTCTGTCTGTTCTTCCTTGCTCTTTCTCTTTGCACCTGATTTCCATCTCTTTCCAGCCACCAGCCTAATGGATGAATTCAAGACTCGGAGCAATGAGCCAGCAGGAAGGGTATGCTTCCTTAGAGGCAGGTCTGGACTTTATTTTAGAGTTTTCTGTGAAAACTCAAATCTTCACATGCGCAGGAAAGGAGGACGGTGCCTTCAGAAGAGGAAACCTCTAGACGCAACTTGTATTCTACTGCACTACTTCTAATCACACACTGGAATGTGTTAAGCCCTCAGAAAGCCAAGTATCATCTTACCCTGATTTGCGTCTGGTTTCTCTTCAGGCTATTGAACAGAAAAATGCTGAAAATCTTCAGATGATGGAATACGTATCTCTCGGCCTCAGCACTTTGAGCTTCCCCTGGAAATAAACTAGGGAGAGCTGTCTTGGTGAACAGACCCACTGCACAATAATCACTGCTAAAGATATAGATCTAATTAGGATGTAGTCTTAATTAGAATGCATTAGAAAAGTTGACCATATGGTGATAAAGATGGATAAATTGTGAAACCTTCTTGCCTAGTGTAGAAAAGCACACTTTTATTTTTTTAACAGTCCTTAGGGATTCCTGGCTGCCAAAGACCTTTTCTGATTAGAAACCTAAGTAAGTACCACATTTTAAAGCTGAGGACACGCAGTACTTGGGAACACAGTGGCCTATGCCTGACCTGGAATTGATGTGCTCTGTAACAAAGCAAAGCTGAGGAAATTGTAGAAACCTTTGTTTTTGTTTTGTTTCTAAGAGTTGCTGTAACTGGCTGCGCTTAATAACACAGGACCTGGAACCGGTCCAGGGAGAATCATGATAAAGCCACCCCCACCTTCCCCATGCACATGTAAGTATTAAAAACAAAAATATTTAAAAGGGACCGCCATTTTGGAATACTTATTTTCAGTTATTTTGCACCTGCCACTCCCTTTCATCTTTCAATATGAATTGTCTCCTTTGGAAAGTCACAGCTTGTGTGTGAGTATATTCACGTTCACAAATGTTTCTTTGCTTTGCTTTTCTTAAAAGAGAAGTACCGGTGCAGTATGAAACCTTGATTACTGTCAAGATTAATACCCAGGGATTCTTAGAAATGGTTATTTGTTTTACCTGGTTTAGGATGAGCCCTGTTTTTCTTGGGACACAGCTAGAATTAGTCCAATAAAGAAATAACAACCAGAAATATACAGAGAGGAATTACCGTATTTCCCATCTGCCACTAGAAAGCTAGAAGCAGTTTCAGACAGACCTACTTTGTCCCAGCAGCTGCCTGCTGGCTGTTAGCTTTGAAAATACCCTTGTTAGAGAAAACGTGGGTAACTGTCCTGAGACTGAGTTCATTTACTGCACTCATTAAACTGCTGTAGAAAATGCACTGTGGAGGCTATTAGAGGGGAAACCCCCACCAAGAAGGGTTATGTCAGATCTTCTGCTTGGTCTTCTTGTCCTCAAAGGACAGAAAAGAGCAATGCAAGTGATACCCAGTGTTTGGTTTTTGTATCGTTCTTAGTATCTTTGAGTTACAGACGTAAATTTTCCGGGTTTAAAGGTGGTGCTGCATCAGAGCAAGCTTTAGATCGTTGCTTAAGTTGGACTCATAGTCTGTGTGTGAAATAATGGTATTTTAATCAGAATAATTTTACAGACAAGTAAAATAAAGGGCTGAAGATGAGGTGACATGCCCCATCAGCACGCCCAGGATCCCCGCAGAATGGCTGTGGTATAAGCAACATTGCTTGCTGAAGAGTTGCAAGCAAGTACCCAGGCACTTGCAGGTGTTTAGTATGATTTGCTTGTCTCCCCCCTGCCCCCCACCTTTCTTTCAGCATGTTAACTTTTATTAGGTATTTGATGCAACTACCAAAAGCAATCATTTCCAATGATTCGTGACAGGTTTTGGGATATTTTATACAAATATCCAGTATTTGTACACAATGAAGATAAGTGTACCAGTAAACTTTATAAAATAGTCTTTAGCTATCCTTCTGCATTACTAATAACACTTTTTTAAAAAAAAGTAATGTTAATTAACTAATTTGCTCTACTTTTAGACTTACTGGACTAGTGATTAGAATTGTCATTTTCCTTCGCTTTGATAGTCTATTTCACTTTGATTCTCCTGGGCTAGTACAAGGCTTATCTGTCTTGCTTTTCATTCCCGTAATGACACATTTAATGGAAAAGACAATATAGCCGAAGCATTTATATTTTGAAAAATCATTCTCCCTGTTTATTTTCTCCTAAAACAATCATAAACATGACTGAACTACTTGAGTTTCCATCTGTAATAAATGAAGGAAAATAAATATCTGATAAAGACTGACCCAAATTCATCTATTTGTAGCTCGCTCACTTCATTGCCATTACTTCAGGGATGATGACCCTGAAGTCCCTAGAAATCTACATGCAAGTTAGGTTATGGAATTTTAGCTAATATATTCTCTATAAACCTGTATTAGTTTTGTTTCAAATATCTGTATTAATAAAATTAAAATTATTAACTATAGACTAGCGTTTAATATGTGTCTATTTAACCACTTGATTATTCATCTTAATGCCAGACATGTTTCTAAAAATCCTTTCTAATGTCATTGCTTAAACTCTAGCCAAGAACAGACAGTATCAGCCTTTTGACTAAAGTCTCTGAGTCCTTCAAAGGTTCCTTTTCTCTTGCCAAAAAATGTGGAAAATATATGATGACAATAATTCAAAAACTTCTGTGGTCTAGATAGCTTAGACAAACATTTAATTTGTAATGCAGACAGGCTAGCTGATGCACGGTTAATCTTGTCTGGGGACATGAGCTGTTGCTCGTGTTTTGACTTTCTGTAAGTGCTTATACACTTCCTTCCTCCTCCGTCCTCTTCTCTCCTCTGGATCACGTTCTCGCCTTCCAGCAGTCTTCACTTGCTTTATCCTCACTGATCCTTTTCTTATTTGCTATATCTGTGAATAAATGGAGAATGTGAGTAAGAAAATGTGAGTTTCTGGAGAAGAGATCTGTACCGTGAGGGTGTACATACGTACCATGGGGGGTAGGTTATCCATAGCATGTGGGCATGGATAACTTCCCGATACAAATAGTTGAGTGTGGAGTAGCGCAGACTCGTGACCTGACATTAACAGTCTGCTTCGAATGCTGAAGTTAGTAGGTACTTGATATTTCCAGACTGCGTTGTACATTAGATTGCTCTGAAGGCTTCCTCTTTTCCTGCACGTCCTCAGTCGAGTTTAAAGGGCTTCTGCGAAGGGGTGAATTCAGTTGTACGATTCACTTCCATTTTTCATTTGCAAACTTAAGATACTCCTAACTCAGAAAACAAGCAGGTATATAATGATGAGGAGTCCTGTTATTACTCCTGTTGCCAGGCACACAATTCAGAACTAAATTCTTCTGCCAAGCAAATGTTTTTTACAGGAACATAGGTCCTGTGTTCAGCGGTTTTACTTAGATTAATTTAAAACGTATTGTCAATTACAGCTGGCTTGACTGAGTCAAGTGTTTTTGCATCCTTTTCCTTGCACTTCTCTCAGTTCTTCTCCAGGGCTCTGCTGTTAAAACAAACAAAAAAAAAAAAACCCCAAACCCCTTTTGTCCCAAATTAACTTCTCGTACCTTAGTGAAGGTGCAAGAAAGTATTGCTTTTTGTGTTTTTCTTATGTGCTGCAGAAGCTGTTTTTTTCTAGGAGGAAACTGAGCTTTAAAAGAACAGGAGACTGCTGCTTCTGGTAATGGACTTGTAGTTTGTGGAGAGGAGTTGGTTAATGGAAACGATCCATCTCGGCTCCATCAACCTTTCCATTATGAAAACTTTTTATTAAATGCTTGTAATGTTGATTGATAGTAAATATTGGGTCTCTGTTCACTGATTCGATGCGAGGCTGCAGCACGGGATTTCTCCTGCAGCATGCAATTAACAAGAAAACTCGAGCACCTTTTCAATTATTTTAACCTGTCAGTCTCTGATTCACCACACCGAACTTTGAATTACATTGCCTCTCTGAAATTTTAGTGAAGATAAACAAGCTCCTGTCTGAAAAATTTCAATAGAGCTCTTAAACATTACACTCCCTTTTGGTACCACTGATTTTCCTTTTACCCTGGGGGACAAAAGCAAGTGATGGTGCAATGACTTCAACAAGAGAGGTTCCCAGTCCCGCTTGAAATTCAGAGCTACTGTAAATGGCCTCTGGAAGATGACAGAGCTGATATCAGATGCCAGACAGCCCCGTAGTTTAAGAAAAAGAGAGGGTGCTAAGGAAAACAAGGTGGAGAACACTGTGCTTTAAAAGGGCCCTCAGAAGATTTTAGCCTTTTCCTTATGAAGCTGAGAAAGGTCTGTGCTTTTGAATCACGAGTGGTGCACTGACTGTGCAGAGCATGCTGGGGTGAGAGGAGAGGCTTTCTGTGGGTTTTGGAGATGCTAGCGTGCTAATCAACAAATTCTGTAATTTTCCTATGTGCATTCAAAATGAGGAGAATTGGGTGTAATTTGTATTGAAATTCTAGTTATTCTATTTACTACTTAACTGTGCGTAGGGGAATAATGACTGTCAAGTCTGGTGTGGGGGCAGATTTGCCAGATGATTGTTAGGGACTCATTTGCTGACTGAAAATAAAAGAACGAAGCCTTCTTGGGAGAGGGAATACTTAGACCCGAAACTTCTCACAAGAAAAGGATTGTTCTGAACTTCAGATTTTTTTCAAAACACTTCTAATAGCTGAAATATTTTTTCCATATTCAATTACTTTTAAATGTGTCTCATTTTATATTCATAAATATATTCATATATTCAGTGGTTCATATTGAATTATTTCAAAACATAAGTTACTCCTAGATATGTTTAAACAGATTGAATTTAAATGATCCAGAACAATTTTAATTTCTTATATTTTTTGTCTCCAATTTTTCAAAATTTGCCTTTTCTGATTTGATCATGGTCATATTCACACACACCCCCGTTCAGTTTTCATGAGATAGGAATAGTAATTTTCAGCCAACCCAATTTACTAGTTCTTTGATAAGGTCGATGTCTGAAGCCATCTCAGATAGCTGGTCGACCAAAAAAAAAATTGTAAGTATGCATATATTATAAATATGCTCATAAGTATGTATACATGTGCAGTAAGTTAACTAGTAGAGCTCATCGTGCAATGAAAGAGATTAATTCCAATAACTGAATTTATGGAAACCATTCACAAATAGCAAATTGGAGTATTATTCAGTAACCCACAGAGTTGGTTGAAAAATGAAAGCTCCTCTCAGGAAAAACTTATTTGACAACAACACAGGCATATAGATCAACTCTGGTTTTGGTGAATATTAAGAATTAGAGCTGAATTAATATGTTAAAGAGTTCAAGGCAACCACTTGCTTTCCAAGGGTACTCTGTATTGACTATTGCCCTACTGACCTGTTCCATGGCAGGAAAAATGAGTGATCATTTGCAGTAAAATATGGTGAAAATACCTGCAATCCTATTCAATTTCACTCGGCTTTCTCAGTAAGACTGTGCTTTCATGCTACATTAATTCTGAAATTAATTGAATGCTGTCATCTGTGTGCCATTTCACTGCAGGGATTTAGCCTGAAAAAAAAGAAGAGCTTTAGTTGATGGAGTAAGGGAACATGTTGGCAATTTCTTCTTGAAATGAAGAAGTATGCTTCTTTAACAAGTATTGCCCGCATACTACCTGATCAGACTAATTGCGAAAGTTGAAGTAAAAGCAACTAAAATGATCTCTTATTGTTAATTCAGCTACGCCATTAAATTCTCCAAGTATTAACACGCGTTACACGTAAAAAGCATTTGAAAGGCACATTTCTTTGAATTTCCAGCTACTGTTGTATCTCTCTTCATGTCCTGATTGCAGGAATCAAGTTGTCAGTAACAGAATAACGCATATATAAAACATGAGCATTTTGGGGCCCGAGTTGCTGGTTTTGTTTTGGTTTTGTTTTTAATTCCTGCGGTTTTCTGTTTTCTTTATTGATCCTGAGAATGTTTGACCTGATTATACGTGTGTGTGTGTGTATATTTATTCTTTCTGAGTGTTGAGAAGGCTTCAGGGTAACTTTAGACAATGGTTCCTAAACAATTTTTGTTTGAGAGCTGCTGTGGAGCTTGTCGCAGAAATGGTTCCTGTCATACCTGGTGCACTCAGTCACCTATGGGAGCTCTCCCTTCACGCGGTGTGATCTGTGAACTCCTGTTTGGGAAGTAGGAAGCATTTTATTAATTTAGCTTAGCAGGTGCAAATATACGTAAGCCTGTGAAATGTGGCAGACTGTTGCTTCTCTGCTACTGGAAACTTTAAAGGAGTTATTTAAATCACATTGAAGTCGTGGTGGATGCAGACTGTTGCTTCTCTGCTACTGGAAACCTTTAAAGGAGTTATTTAAATCCCACTGAAGTCACATTTCACGTGGTGAAACTCCCCTTGTGTAATGCAGGAGCGACAGCTATCTCCTTGCCTTGCCCTCCTGGAAAAAAACATATCTGTATATACAGCATGTTACAGGGATCAACATATTGATAAACAAGGCTTTTTTGCTGTTGTCTTATTTAAAAAAAAAAAAAGAAAAAAGGAACTTTTGGCAACGATCTCACACTTGCTAGGGCATAGAGATCGTTGTCTATGTTAAAAGGGCATAGTAATTTCCTTTTGATTACAAAATTCATTAAATTCATTGTTACACACATTAGTTAATAAATTGGTGAGTTGTGCTCTCAATACAGATAAGCACATCAATGTTGTTATTTTGTTTTGCTAGAATAGACTGAAATTTAACGATTCATTATTGTTTGTAACTATTTAAAAAGCTGCACGTTTTAACAAATCACTAATGCTAATATGCCTTTTTAAAGATAACTTCTTTTTAAATAAAATTATCCAGTGATGAAGTTTCTGTTGCTTAGTTTATGATCATTTTATAGGATGGATCTCCTAATCGTGATTTAACTTTATATCTCACACATGGGGAGCTATAGAATATTTTTCATGAAGTACCGATGTTTAATGCACTTATTCTAGTGTATGAGACTGGAGATTCTGAACAAGTTTTGTTCTCAACAATGACAAAATATGCCACCTGATAATATAGCTGTGTTTTCACAGGGAGATTCATTTTTATGTATGTATACATTTTTTTTTTTCCAGAACTTACTGGCTCATTATAACCCCTGTAGTCGAAACCATGTTTTGTTCCTTCTAAAGGTGATCTCTGATGAAGCCGTGTGACACTGGCCTTTTCTGACTTGCATTCGTTTATTAAGCAACTATTCTATTGTGAACGCTGTACTTTGTTAAATGTTATGTTTTCATGATCGCCTGGATTTTAATTAACCAGTGTTGCAATATTACACCTGGTTAATTTTATCCTTTACAACTTCTATCAGTAGATGCTTTGTAGGCATACCTGGAAAAGAATGTTTAGATACAGTTAAATGCATTCTTCTCTACAGGTGCTATAGTTAAAGTAATAGAGAACAAGCCTGGCAATATAAGCATTCTTTAAATATTTTTTTATTTTACAGAGACTTTCTCTTTAGTATAGTAACAATGAAATCTTTTTAATATACGTCTAAATGCAATTTACTACTAGTATCATCATTTTTTCCAGAATCTGTTTAGGTTTGCACCATCAGTATGCAATATTTGGTATATCCTGTTCCACCTGCTTCTCTCCCATTCTGTGGTTGTCCCTGATGGGTATATCCTGTTCCACCTGCTTCTCTCCCGTTCTGTGGTTTTCCCTGATACTAGCTGCTATGTATTTTTTCACTTAGAGTTTGCAGCCCAAGCTTTTGGCTGATGGGTGATATTTGTGGTCTTCCTTATGCTAATAAGGAAAGATTTAGCGATCAACCAAGTACAGCGTTTGAGGTCAGAATTCTTAGTTTTGTTCCTCTCTGTATTTATTCAGTTATTTCCAAGCTCCTTCCCTTTGCTTGAAATAAAACTGCCACTGACATTATTTCTCAGATGCCTTGTATGAAGGCAGGTCCTAACTCCAAAGGCTTGGAATATGTCACCTTCACCAAAGCGGAGTCCAGCTTGAAATCAATCTCAGCGCCACAAGCAGAGTTTCTGTCTGCGATTTTCATTTTCTGGTGAGCAAAATTTACAAAGAGAGTGGCTGAAAATTCGTCATTGTAGAGCGGAGTTTGGTTCCAGAACAACAATTATTCCTCCGTTTCAATTCCAGCTGGAATTTTCAGCAGAAAAGTAACTGTCCCTCTTACTTACGCAAACAATATCTCCCAGAATAGATTCTGCCAGCCCTTTTTTTTGCAGATTGCAAGTTTTATGGGCTTGGAATAGGTAATTTTTCCTTTCATTTGTACCCAGCAGAGCAGAAAATGCTGTAAAGCCATTGAATTAATAGGTTATATAACCGCCTTTGTATGCTTCTTAAACTGTTCTCATCCGTGGTCATTGAGCATTGCCCACTTTCTGATTTCTATACACCCATGGGACATACGCTTTAATCCAAGAGCTTGTAACAGAATCTTTAACTGGTAAGATTCATGGTACTCTTAAAGAAACAAAAGAAAACAAAATAACACACACCCCTCCTTTTTTTTTGGGGGGGGAGAGGAGAGTGGGACACTGAGGATAATTCTGGTTTTGAGGGCTTGCTTTCCAAGTCCCAGACTACAAACACCTGTGCTGTAATAAAAAGAGTTTAGTGAGTTGAGAAAAATGACAAATCGGGTTATGCATAGTAGGAGTGCCCAGGGAGGCAATTTTGGGTTTTATTTTAAAGCAAAAATAAAATACTTTTTGATGTGGAAATGCACCAGGAAACTGAGGTTAGTAAAAACATTGTAATATGTTTTTGTTAAGCTTGGGGTTTTTTTACTATTGAGGGAGATAGACAGGAGGCTTTGCAAATTCTGGTACCTGGGGTATTAGATCTAAAAGCTCTGTGCTCATCTCCCTTGCTATGAAGAATGTGAACCAGGTATTTCTTGGTTTCCTTGACTTCTCTTCAGTTCCCAGATTCTCGTCTTTTCTGATTATGGCTGGGAATGCTCTTGTGTTAGATGTGTGTTATTTACTTATTATGTTGAAGGAGGAGTATACTATTTATTCTAATATTACAATTGTCTTTCAATTACATACGTCACTGAAAAATCCTAGTTTTGGGGCAAAGCTCTATTGTATTAGACAAGGTAGGACCAACCAGTGTTGTCTTGAAGAACAGATTATGTAAACAGGAGGATACAAGTAGTGAGATGAGAATGGGGGAATACAAGCATACAATAAAACGTTACTGGTTAACAACACAGGCCGCGGTCTCCTTTACGCTGCCTTAAGGCAAGACTGACAGGCTGCTCAGTTAACAAGCCGAAGAATATCCACCAGAGCCTGGGGCAATCGGCCTGTTGGAGAGATTATCTAAAGGACAAATGGGTGGATGGGTGACAGAGCACATTCTGAGAAATGTGCCACATGAGATTATTTTCGGAGCAGTATCAGTCTAAACAATACTTTTTCCAATAGGAGAATGGACTTCTATAATTCACTCAAATTTGGGTGAGAGAATTTTGGAATAAATGTGTGTAGATAGTTGAGAGTCTCTTCAGATTCCTGTGCTTAAATCGGCTTTAGGGTCGAATGTCTTACTCATACACAGCATATGCAATTGTAACGCTTGTACAGTTGTGGTGGCTTGAAACCTCTTGAATAGGTTGTCCATGTGCCAGCATCTCCTTTTCAAAGTTTAAGGAATTAAATGGTGATAGTCCACCCTTTGTTTTAGATACTAGATTTTAGATACGTTCCTGCTCGACTACTGGTACAATACAGCAATGGACAATGTTCTCAGTTAAGACCCGGTTATTTTAAAAGTCCTCTGTGATGTTAATTGCAGTTATGATGCACGCTTTTATTTTTCACATGGCATTACACACATGCTGAAACCAGCTATATCACTGGAAACCATTGCCACACGCTGATGCCTTCTTCCCCTTCTCTCTCACCCTTTCCGCCTTCTGAGTGATACGAATTGGTTCATTTGTTTAGGTATTTGTTTCTAGAAAAACTTGTTTTCTGGTAGCTCAACTTGCCATGTGCCTTCACAGTGCAGAAAAGAAAAAAAGCTGCTATATATATCTGTACTTGATCTCTTTACTTGCTTAAACAGAAGGATTAGTCACAGTAAGGAAATATAAATGCAGGAAATAAATGTGTTTAGAGTCTGAATAATATCTATTCCCTTTCCATGTGCGTTTCTTACAGAAACGTGGATATTGTATAAGGACGTCTATAATGCCGTCTTTCTGACACAATCTAATGACTAATCCTATGGCTGGGATTGTTCTGGGTTATTTGTTTCTGCAAAAATGTCACTTTAAGGCATGGCGAACTTCCTTACAAAGGTACTGGGTCCATTGCTTTCCACGTAAAAATTTCTCTTATCAGTTCTCCCCACACAGATTGTTAAACAATCCTGGAAAAGGATGTAACAGAGACAATCCGGGGTGTGTGTGTGTGTGTCAATAAAATGTTAAAACAAGCAAACTCCAAACCTGCCTCTTGCAGAGTCTTTAGTGGGTGGAATTGATAGTAACTGTTGAAATCCAATGGAAGATTAATCATTTCTACTTTCTGTAGCAAAGGGGATCTGTGGGATGAACAGCATTGCCAGATTCCATGTAGGTGCTTGTAGATAACACAAAAGAGGGATGATCTAGAGATGTAGGGGTTACTGCCTTTAAAGTATTTGTATTGTAGGTCTTTTATTCCATTTTCTACAACTTTCTACAAGGACTGTGAAATAAAAGGCATTCAACTACCTCGCTGCTTATTAACGCACCCGATTGAGTCTTCCCATAGCAAAATGAGATAAAAGCAGATGCAACTTACTTGGGAGGAGGGGAAGGCTAGCAGAATCATGGCTGACTGGGCATCACTGATAAATCAGCTTTTGGGAACTGAGGGGAAGAGGAGGATTCGGACGCTATGTGGATAATTTTATCCTAATGGGCTGAAGGTCAGATGCTTTATATGGCGGTAATTAAAATATTATGTTACAATACCGAGAATGGCAATCTGTTTTTCTAATCAATAAACAGTGTCAAACAGCTGAAGAGTTGCAAGTTACAATTCCCCGATCACATGTATGGGGCTATTACATTGCAACTGCATAGTTAATCTATTGACTAACATCTGTGAAATGTCTCTTCTGTTAGGTGCTGGGAGATTTTCTGTGTTGGCTAAATTCCTGAAGAAGACTGAATGCTGGTAAGCTTCAGCAAGGCTTTGAAAAGTGCTAATACAGTTTCTGTTTCTACCGGTTGGAAATTAGAGTTGAACAAGTGGCTGAATTTGTGCCGTTTTCTCGAGGCCAGTGTTGTGTGGGAGAGGATCTGGATTTTTCCAGGAGAGGCACACACCAATCTAGGGAAAGAGGAGAGGAAAATTATATTATTCAAATGACTTCGTGGCCTTTTTTTCATCAGGGGTATGGCCAAGCAAAAGTATCGGTTGCATCGCTGGGTATTACTTGGGAAGAAAACATTGTGGCTCAGCAGTCAATGTTTTTAAAATACGTTGCCGAATGGATTCACCTTCCAACGTACTCCCTTAAACAAGCTGAAGGAAAATCCTCCATAGATTCACTAATTAAGATATTTACATTGTAGTTGCTGAATTGTTCAGAGAGGCATTTATATTCTCAGGTTGAATCATCTGAAGTCAATCAAGGTATTTCGTAGTAAAAAGTCAGTTCTTGTGGTATGGCTGCTGGCTGGCAGAAAACCAATTAGAATCCAAGAGCGTGAAAACTGGATAGAGATATCTGTTAAGGATGTTGGTAGCTCTGCTTCCCACAAAAAGCAGAATACAGAATGGATCTAAAATAGATGCAGGAAAAGATCATGGGCAAAGTGTCTGCGAAATCAGCAAGGAATTGCATTAGGAATTAAAAAAAAAAATAAAATGGTATTTACAGAAAAATAAGTTATATCTTTCTGCTCGTGACTATTATAAAGGCAGATGAACTAAGATGCCTTAAGGGGGTGGGTACTGCCTTGATGAAGTAGGCATTTTAGGAGCATGAGGAACGCTAGAAAACCAATGGCATCCTGTGACAGCTGGATCACAAACTGCCTTGAGTGAAAGGTACTTCCTACAAGGCCATTAGGATGCTTTTTAGAAATTGAAGATGCCATTCAGTTGACTCTGCGTAGGAGCTAAATTCTAGACTCTAAGAAAATAAGTTTATTTGCAGAGTAGTAGTGCCGATCTTCAGATCGAGAGAAGGTGGTGGAGGAGATCACATGGATGGAAAATGGTGGATATCAGATAGGCAGGAAAATCTAACCTCCTACTTACAATAGGGCACCTGGTGTACACTCGTCCCATAAACCAGCCAAATGAAGCAATCGAGAAAGGTGGAAGCGCCAGGAAATTTTATGGCCCTTCGCAGAGATCGCTCCCTTGAGCGTTTCCCTCCGCAGCCAGAGCGAGGGGAGTCTGCTCTCAGCTGGGCTCTGGGCAGGAGCCTGTGCCTCTGCTGGAGCCGCTGGCCCCCGCGGCGCACCAGGGCGCTGTTAAGGAGGGTGGCTGGGGAGGCTGGGACGTGTCAGCACCGTTATGCAAGAAGGGCCCGTGGGGGAAGGACGAAGCAGGTGTGGGAGCTCTCTGAGGAGCAATGCATCCACTGGAGCCATAGAAACTACTGTGGGGGAATGCAGGGCCCACGCTGCCAACTCCAACGTTTTGTTGGAGGACTGTATTCAACCTGCTGGCTTAATTTGCTGCGTAAGTATTGGGACTAGCAGGTTTCTTAAATGTTTTTGGTGGACAGCTTGGTTCTCTGCTGCTTGGAGACAAAATACGCACTGGGCTCCAGCTCATTCGCAGCAGTGGGGCTTAAGCCCTTCCAGAGCAAACACCGAGAGTCCGACATCAGAGAGAGAACCTGAACCGCTGCAGGCTCTTCCACTGCTCCTCAGTACCTGTTCTGGCAATGCCAGTAATTGCTTTTAGTGACTATTGGCTTTACACAGAGGAAATATCTCAACAGAAAATATCACCTGACTGAAACTGAGAGGCTTGGGAAATAGATTTTATCGCTAAATTGGAACAAAGGGCTTTTTAGATCTATTTGCAGTTAGCTCAGCAGCACATTGTCCTTGTACTCTAGTGTTTTTGATTTCATATAGACTCATGAGAACATCTTGTATTCAGATTTTAATTAAATTAACCAATATATTATATTTATTTTGAAACCAGCTCAACAGCTGCAAGGTATCTGTGAACATTTTGGGCAGAAACTAAGCATGGTACGGTACCGCTATGACTCCAGAGGGGTTGTCTCATGGTTGGCGTTAAGAGCCCTTTCTTATAATCTGGCTATGCTGGATGGGGCTACAATACATAATCCAATTCAGATAACTAACTGTGACGTGAATAAACTTGAAAAGTCAAACCATGAAGACAACATGCTATCTGAGGTCATATTTGTTATTGAAAAGTGGATACCTCTTTAAAGTTGGTGGCCTTTTTTGAACTGCCTTTTACAGATTATCTGAACAGTATTTATCCTGCCCTGTACACTAGGACAGAGTAGAGTGAATTTTGTAGTTGACAGTCCCACCAAAACTGTCCTCGTGATTTTCTGTGTGGAAGAGGTGTGCTTAGTTTCATCATCTGGCAGCTGTGGCACTTCAAAAGATGAAGACAAAATGAAACAAGAAACCAAAGGGTGATTGTGCAGGCTGACACAGAAGATAAAGGTGGGAGTTTGTTCCCTCAAACTTTCTTTGCCACTTTGGAAAATCATTTAGGCCTGATTCTCCAAAGAAGTAAAAGCCTGAGCCCCCATGACTTTTAGTAATCAATGATCCTTATGCTTCTAGATACTTTCAGACTTGGACTTTAGTCTCTCCTTGTGTTTGTTCCTCACCTTATCTCACTGGGTTGTCGTTAAACGCTTGAAGGACCCTGAGGCACTATGACAATCAGGGAAAAGATGCTAATGGTACAGGAGAACCAACCTCACATACTCACCATCTGCTGTCCCATCATTAATTGCACATGGAAGGACTTTTTGTTCATTTTGTGGGAATCTTCTGTCTATATAGTGCATGTTGTATGTGTATGATGCACTTTTCAGAGTTCTTTTACATTTCAGGGAGCAGCGTACCTTTAAACTGATTCTTAGAATAACTTGACTTCCATCAAACTATGTTTATATTAGGATTTGAATAACTTATGAATGCTTGAAATCTGATCTGATACGTTTCGGCAGGCATTCACAAAGTAAAAAACCCTGATATTGGTCTCTTAAGATTCAATCAGATGCGCCTTGAAATGAATGAAGTGTTGTCTTTTAGTGCATCTCCAGTACTCCTTAGGCGATTACACAAAAGGATATTAGGGAGATGGCATGATTGCTGGAAATTGCCTTAATATAATGAAATCTTGTTTTGAATTTTTTTTTAATGTGAAAAAATGGCATTTTTTTCTTTTTCCTCTGAAAGACTCTGCATTGAGTTAAAGCAATGCTGCAAGGTCTTGATACTTTTTCTTTGGAATATAGTGCGTGTACCGGTTAATCAAGGTCAGCTTCAAGGAACAAAGTGAAGTCTGTCAGAGGCAATATTTATGAATGGACTTTCACTCTGCTGTAATTGAAATTAATGTTGAGTCATTCTTTCCAGTAACTTCACGAGCAGACAAATTTGAGTCGACAGAGGGATAAAAGGTCTGAATGTAGGCTCTCCAGGAGATAGCTCAAAATGTGGCCGGGGTTATATATCTCTTCCTGAAATGGTAATGCAAACGCTAATTGATCTAGAGATGCTCCTGGAAGTCATGTAGCAAAAGCACGTCTTCATTTTTATCTGGAACTGCTATTTGTAGAGAGTGAGACAAAGAGAGCAGGTGGACAAGTTAAGGATACGTATTTTGAGGTTAAAGTGTACTTCCCATTAAAGTATACAGTAGCTGTATGATCTTCGTATAAAAGGTTAAAGCTGTGGTTGGCTATTATCTGCAATAGGTTTTGTAATGTCTTATCTACATTTTCTTGTTATGTTGAATTACTAATTCACAGTATTTAGTCATATTTTGTGAGATCTTCTTGCAGTGGATCTCAGCAAAACATCTGTGCTCCACTGGGATAAAACAGATCATAAAGGATTAGGAAATACACAGGAATGGAACATAAAACATTTTGGCCATAGGAATAATTCAAAGGAGAAGAACGATTAATTTGGATGCATTTTAATCTGTTTAAAGTCTCCATATTCTGCAAACATACATTCAGAGCTTAATTTTGGGCATATTAGGCTAAATTAATAATCTGAACACCTCGTGACAGCTTTCTAGTCTAGATGGTGCAGAACTAAGTATTATAAACAAATAATAGAGCCTGCTTGAAACAAGTAAAGGAGAAAATGAGATAACTGCTGGAAACATAAAGATCCTTGTTCAGTTGTTGTTTTTTCCTGAGCCAGTAAAAATTCTAGACAGCTAGTATTGTTGAAACTTAGTAAGCTTATATTGTTAAGTGGAGCTAACTGTAAGTGGTTGAAAAACTGATTTCCATTTTGAAATAACAATAATGCTCTAGAACTACCTTTTCCTAATCTCTGAGGCATGGAATAAACTGAAAATTTGTATTTGTTACGGCATTGGTATGAAGCATACTGGTGAATAGACACTAGTCAAATAAATGTAAACATTCTGAAAGATCTTGAAGTTCAACTTTGTTTTCAATTCCTTTAATTTTTTTGTCAGCTGCTGTTTTTCATCAGTGGGGTTTCTGGATTTTTTTCTGAGTTTTCAGAGAAATATTTCTCATTATATTTTGAGTTTTATTGAATGTGCTTTTGTTCCTGAACAACTGCTATGAAACGCATAGACTAATATTTGTAGTTACTTTGACTAAGGCATGCCAGAAATCTGTTGAAGCAGCATGAGGACTTAGTGATAGGAGACCATAATAATTTTCCCTTCTCCAAAACCTTGATATTCCAGTCTTATTTCCTTATTTATAATCTTGCTTACTTTGCTTCTTGATTATCTCTGGATACGGCAGAAAGTTTTTTGCTGAGCTATCGGTCTGCTGTTATGCCTCTCTCCTGTCTGTTAAATTAATGTAGAAACCAGTAAGGTACCCGGCATGGCAGAAGAGCTGCTGTCCTCCTCTCAGTTCTAGCAGCTGGGCATGCGTCAACGGTACATCTTGTCCGATATTTTCTTAGAAGCCTCTTGTTAGTCCTTCTGAGCTCCTTGAGGCTTTTCTGATTTAAACTTTGTGTCCTCTGCTTACTTCTGCGGTTCACAGTCAAATATCACCACTCTCGCTTGGCTCCGATTTAACCGTTTATTTCCTCCTTGGTTTTCTGCCACTGGTAACTGTACACTACCGGGTATCCTGTAACTACCCAATTATCTTTAGAATGCTTTGTGATGAATTATCCTCTAACTCTAGCCATTATTTCTGGTATGCCCTAACGTTCTTGGAGGAGCACTTTTTCTTTTATGGGCTGACGCGTCTCTCTACCTTATGACCTTACTTGGCGATGTCTTCCCCTAACAGAGGACGACCATCTGGATCTTCCCAGGCTGCAAACAAGCGCCTGTTTGTATATTTCTCGGGTCTTTTCTGTAGTTTCTTTGAAGTTTGGCACTAGGCGGGTACAAAATGCAACTGTGCCAAAAGCATTTTGTGCAGGTGGAGTTTACGTCTGTGTGTTGGGAGATGGTATAGGTAAGCTTAATAGCACAGTCAGCATGTTTTATAGCTCTGGTAAAGAGCACTGCCATCAGATGCTATGTAGTGTGGACAGACTGAATCAAACTATCTTATCACATAGCAGTAGTCTATCATTGTATTTGTTTTTTTTCTGTTTTTCCCTCACCTTTAAGTTGAATCAAAATATGTAATTTAAAGTATAGTTTTTTGCAGGTTTTCCCTACAGAAACTCGGGTTCTTAAACTAATACATGGAAAACAACGAGGCAGAATATTATACTGTCATCTCTCTGACAACTATTTATACATATGATTATTTCAAAAGCATACCTCTTCCTGTAAATTCCTCAAAGGGAATATTTGGTTACAACCAGCACTGTGTAGATTTTAGGCTTATAATAATTCACTTTTTTAAAACAGTAATTCACTTTTAAAAAAAAAAAACCATAAAATATCCAGGAAAAAAGATATGAATAGTGTGTTCTACTTTTCTTGTGTCTTGTGTTATCAAATACCTTGCAAATTAAATTCTATAGATGAAGTAGGAAGCATGCTTTTAAGCAGTAGTAAGACTCATGTCAACCAAAGGGGTAAAAACCTTGCTTATTAGCTGTGGAATAGACACTGGACACACAGACTAATTTCTAAGCAAACTAGACAATTGCATGTGCACTTATTTCCTGCCAATGCTGGGCAATTTTCTTTTGAAATTACATTACTAATTTATCGTAACATTGTTTTCATTAGCACGTAGGCGTCCGCTGAAGAATTTAACCAGTACATCAATTTGCTGAAACAGAAGATTTGGGGCCTGTTGGATGTCACAGACTTAAAATTTTATGGTGTGAGTCAGGACCATAAATGAGTAATAATATTTTTCATTTGCAGTGAGTAATGTAAACTCCAAACAACCTGTTTGGAGATTTTGAACTAATTTTTTTAATAAGGGCTTTTTTTTTTGGGGGGGGGTGGGGGGTGAGAGAGGTGTGGTAATTTAGATATTCGTATTTTCAAAGCTTATTGTAAATATACATTTGTAGTGACACACAAGTTTTGATTGGCTCTATATGGATAGAATATGTATAAATTAGTACTTTAAGTAGCAAGATTATCACATGCCGCCTCAACAGCTGAGTATAGATACATATCTGCGATGAGTGATACATTTGGACGTATGTCTATTAGTTAAGAATGAGGGGTTATACGTTTGCCTACGTTGTCATTGGCTATGGCTGTGTCTACCTGTGTGTCACAAGAGCTGCCTGACACCCCTTGCTTTGGTTGGGCTGTGTTGTAATTTGATGTTTGCTAAGTATTTGGCTGTGTGTGATGGAATAGTTATCTGTGATCCTCCCTCGGGGACCCAGACTATGAGTGCAAAGCCAAAAGCAGTCCAGAAGCAGAGGATGTGTGGGCCTCGGTTGAGAGCATAATTAGAAACCTTTTTATCTGGTGGGAAGTGTCCCAGGAAACAGTAGTAAACTTTAAATATAAACCTGATTGTGCAGCTTTGTATTTGACTTTGGCATTTTCTGAATCCCAGATCAAGGCTCACATTGTAAGAGACGTGATTTTGAACAAAAAAAAATGTGAACACTTCATTTCCCCACTTTACTTTTACGTGAATGCAACTCAATTCTAGGAATAAGCCATTAACAATTATTTTCCAGAAAGGAAAAAAAAAAAAGTGATGTTATGCGGGACTTGCTATTTAAGTCCAAAGCTGTCTTTGGAGGCTTATGCTTATTGTGAGGCACATAGTTTAATAAGCTGCGTACCATACCTGCCCGTATGCTGTGCTGTTGTCCATAATAGCTGCTTTGCACTGTTGCCGTACAGACACTATTCCCGGTACAAGTACTGTATGACTTGCTCAGCTGCACTAACACAACCTTTGTCTGTATGAGTGCAGAAGCTCTCTATATCAGAGGCGCACATCGGTTCTCGTTTCCACATTTTATCAGAGCTGCGGATGCAGTTCTTTCCATCTCAAAGTGTTTTGCTGCCAATTTTCACAGCGTGTCTTCTTGGGGCAGCTGAAGTCTGGGATCTGTACCAAGTATTAGCCAGGCCGATGCTGCCTTATCTCAAGTCATGGATTTGTTCCCATCTGAATTGAGCAAAAGGGAGCATGAATGACATGAGAACTGCACTACTGTCCAACTAGCTGGGCATGATTAGCTACCTTGGTGGCCATAAAATCTCGCATCTCATGCAGAGCATAAGCGAAGGAGAATTACAGCCTTTCAAAAAATATTGGAAATAGCTATAAACATCTACTTTAATAAGAACATAGTCCTATTATTAATCAAAACATGAAACAGTAGAATGGTTTCAGCAGAACTGAGGGCTACAATTTTACTCTTCGCTAAGCCCACCTTCATAAGCATTGATTCAGAAATTTCTTTTTGCTGTTACCAAAGAAATAGTCAGCCAAGGCTGGGCGTAGGAATTGCTGCAATGCTGGACCAATGTAACCTCAGAAGATAGTTTTCTATCGGTATCTGGTATAACTGCAGCCTTCTGCTGAGCAGTATTTTTTCCTGTTACTCATCCCTTCTGTCCCCCTCCTGTCAGATTTAGTGACTGTACGTCCACGGTGTGACTTAATTTTGCCACTGAATGGAGTTCAGCTGGACCACGGTGTTGAAAAACCTTTTGCTGAGGCTGAGCGTACTCCTGCAATCTCCTTCACCAACTCTAGTGCTGGAGCGGTTAAGTCTAGCTTCAAGGAGGCCTTCTGCTGAGACAAAACTGTTCTTTCATTGTTATTTTTTGGTGGGCTAGTATCTGGCAGATCAGCTTTCTGTTGAACAGATTCGCCCTCTGGCTACTTGATTGTCAAACCCGATGCAAGAGAAGCAGCAGAAGCGGGTGGTCGGAAAAAAGGGGTCCAGCCTCTTTCTGCAGTGGTCTGCAGGTCCCCCAGATTGAGCCTAACGGGAAACTGTGGCCTCAGATGTGTTAATTGGATTGCTGTGGGATGCTCTAGCTAACTGCTTTGGGATTGCTCTTTTATTCGAATATTGGAATTTCACAGTAGACTTTTTCATGGGCTTGTTGCTGTTTCTAGAGCTAGAGCAGATGATGATGACAACTTTGGCTACCGCTTTTCTGAACCTTGGAAAACAATCTTTTTGGATCTTTCACTGATAAGAGTCTGCACTTCTCGTAAATCTTACTTTATCCAAATTGATCTGCTCTGAAATGAAGGAATGGGAGAGGAACACACAGAATTTTGCAGCAAACTTTTCAGTTAGATGCTGGTGGCAGAGTGAAACCTAGTTGCGGCTGATTGGAGTGTTGTTTTGCCAGGGAAAGATGGGAGGGTGCTTAGTCTTAAGCATTTTTTTCCTTTTGTTGCCATACTCTATGTCCTGGACTTATAGATTTTGGTGATAAAAATCTACACATTAAGGGACTATGTTTGGTTCCCTGCTTTGTTATAATTATCTATTTTCCATATAATCATGGATGTGAAATCCTGTTATCTCGGTTCATAATTTGAAAAATGGTGATTTTTCTTTCCCTAACTGCAGAAATTGCCATACTGAATGCAGTAAAATTGCGAGGATGTTTGTAAAATGACATGTATGATTTATGATACATAAAATGGGCCTTAGGTTTTTGTTATAGTAGAAAACGTTAGGAGAAAGGTTTGTATAATCGGTATTGTCTTTTCACGGGATTATGGTAATTAAGGGCAGATTTATGGATTGTGTATGAATTTTAATTGTATAACAAATATTTTCTGATATTAAGTAATTTGGATTGACAAGAGCTGTTTTACCCATTTTCTTGCGGTTCTCTATCCTACCTATTTAAGTTTCTAAGGTCTTGCATGTTTACTGGCTGTATGCGTTTGCACTTCTCCATTGCCTTAGGCGCTATGTGTTCACCCACAAAGTGCAAAGTAGGTGTAGAACATTCCTACTTAAATCTGGTGGACCTATGGTCCACTCAGCACAGATGCAAAGGATTGCACCAATGCTCAAAACCTACCGTTTGTTGTCCAGTATTCAGTGGTGATACCATCCCTCGCGTTGCATTGCATGGAAAAGGGGAGGTTTTTTCAATAGTACGTCACTGTTTCTGTTGGTGTAGCACAGGGATCTGCTTCAGCTTTAACTACAGAAATGAAAGAAAGAAAAGCCCTGTTAGAGGAACTGTATGCGTTCAAGGTCGTCATTGAAATCTGCCGCTTCTCATTGAGCCAAACTGCATGACAGTCGGTAGCAAACGACAAGGAAATTCATTGCCATACTGTCTATCACTATGGACTTTGCCAGAAGTTATTTGTCTCTTAACTGCCTAGTAATAAAGGGCAATAAAGCTGTGTTGGAGAACTCTGCAGATGTGCCGCATTATAGTTCCACGCTAGAGATGATTTACTCCGTTTGTCGTACTGGAGCGCTGTTACGATACAATACCCGCGTCGCTGCTACAACATACATAAGCACCTACATCATGTGGTGCGGTATAATTACAGTATGTAACTTCTGGAAGCATCTGTGCAATTATATCCTGAAATAAGGTCCAGTCTTTATCCCCAACTTTTACTAAATTCAACTGTTGGCACTGCAGGGGTGGAGAATCGGGCTCTCGGTGATCCAGCGATGATGTAAGAAGCAAGCTTTGCGCTCAGGTCCTGCACCCTTCAGCCTGTTGGCTACCGTGTGCTTTCATGGGGGATTTTAGCTTTGCTGAAAGCTGTCCAGTGACATTATGTGTGGTTGTGGTTGCATGATACAGTTGATGAACAGACATTGCTTGTTGGCTGAGCTCACTAGCAATAAAACTCTGCAGCTGATCAGCTTTGTCCTCAGCCTGCGGAGACAGGAAATAGTTGCATATGGCTTTCTGGAATAAAAAGAAAATGAGATCCTCAAGTTATAAATGAACAAAGTCCAAAGCACCCACAAAACTATTAAAGAGAAATAGCAGTATTGGGCTCAGGTCAAAAAAAATGAGATGATAATTTATTTGGTGAGATCTTCCAAAGTGTGTGTTGTTCTTGTTTGCTGCCTCGCAACAAGGCCAGCTTTAACAGTAGGAAAGTACGTGCCTGCCTAATCTATCAAGAATAACTCTCTACAGAAAAAGAAATAAACCTTAGTAATAAATTATTAATGGATATTATTTATTGTAATAAATTGCTTTCTGCTAAAATTGGTAAATTGACAAACGATGAAGCCTATACAGGGAAGGAAGCAAAAACTTTACCTTATTTTCTAGGGAAGGCAAGAAAAGCTGCCTGGAAGCATGCAGTTCCCATACTGAGTAGGATTAATATACTGCCATAACACACATGAGCTAGATGTGTAACTCTACCCCTGAAAGTGGAAGGCGCTCTTTTTATGATTTGTTTAAATCGCAGGTTATGTGAATAAATGGAAATGCATCATCTAGACTTGCCTGAAGATCTAGGCTAGTACTTCAGTACTTTTTCCACAAGGGCAGAGGGTTATTGTTGCAGTTGAAAAACTTGTTAGATGTCCCTGGATATTCACGTTAGAAGATCCAAAACTAAAATATTGCTTGGTCTTACAGATGCACTTACTGCTTATCATTCTGTGTTTTGTTTCAAGTCATTAGAGGTAGGAGAAGGATTTTACTTAATGTATCAGTAATTCCCTGTGTGCAATTCCATATTTCAGTTCCTGGAATTTCTTCTCTCACAACAGAAATGCTTCCACTTCTGAGTTTTCAAGCAGCAGCTATTGATATCAGATGGAGCCAAGCACTGGGATTTGTATTATTAAATCCTGTGATATCTTCTAAAGTTTTCCTCGTGTATCAGTTCTACATAAGTTTTATAGCAGGCTCATAATTTAGGCAGCGAAGCATAGATAAGGGTGGCTAACTGTAGGTGTTTGCATTCAACTATATTGGCAATGACAAAGAATAATGTCTGTTTTAAACATATATGTTCTCTGGGCTGCGCTGCACAGAAGAGAGCTGCCATTTATTCCAATGCAAGAGCTTCCCTTTCTTTTTAATCACGTAAATGCAACAGCAGGGAAACCTATAAACTGCGCGTCTTATTTCCACGCATTTTTTCAGTGGTAGGTTTAACACTGCAGTATTGCTGCAAGCAGACAGAAGGCTTTTCCCGATAACAGATGGGGAGGATCTTGGCCTATCCTTTGTCAAATATCATGTGAGTCAGGCTACCTGATTGCCATCAGGCTGCGTGCCTGGGTGGGCGCCAGGGTGGTCAGGTAGGGTATAACAATAGCCATTCATCACGCCCAGCCTGTCTCTCCCCTCCGTCAGTAAGATAAAATGATCTAATATAATCAACTCTACAGGGAGACGCAAGGCTTGCTGGTGTTTTGTTCTTGGAGGACAACCTTGTAAAAACAAACACGCGCATCTGCAAACAGGCCAGGAAACCTCCCACAACACTTCCAATGCGGTAACTGATAGCAGTCATATTCATCGACTGAATTGCTTTGGGGCTCTTCTGTGGTTTTTTGCCTCCCTCTGTAGAGGTGTTGTCAGGAAAAAAAAAAAGTAGGGGTGGTTTTTTGTTTGTTTTGCTTATTGCTGTATTTCTGCTGCAACAGATAATGACGAGGCAATGAGAATGGTGCCCACATGGCTTCTGCTATCGATGGTGACAGAAATGAACGGAATCAGGGCACGTAACAGGGAAACTATGTAAGATAATAATGGCCTAGACTAATCCTAGCAAAGATTACTATTTGGATTAAATACACCCTGGATACTTTCCCCTCTGGTGTTTCTGGCGAATTTTTTCATTAGGTGTTAGCTGCCTGTTATGTTTAGTTTGCACATGCTTGGTTTTGTTTCTTAAAGTTTTTTTTGTCAAAGAACTGCGTTCAGCTCATGGGGACCTGCAGCACCCCTGGTTGGTACACGCGTGCGAAGGCCGATGTCCAGTCAGTCTAACGGGAATCTGCATTTATTATCTGAAGTGAGGAAGATTAATGTGACCGCACCTTATTGCAGTAGTCATAGTTTGATGCCCAGAAGCCCTGAACGGTCCTGCAGGCCTTATCCTACTATGCGAGGGGATTTTTTCATAGAGAGACACTCTGAGAGAAAAGCTGCCATGAAGGATTTCTAATCCACGCAGACAGTCGAAGGAAAGAAAGAATTATCTTCCGTGTTTTACATACTGTGAACACAGGACTGTCAGGTTTAGTGAATTCAGCAGCAGTGGTTTAAGATACTACCCTCCCCAGCTGTCTGCCGTATGGGTGAATACCACGCGGTAGCCTGGATGGCAAAATGGGATTTTCTGCTTTGAGTGGTGGAACACACAAATATTTTGTCCGAGAACTCCGTATTAGCTATGTATGGAAATGGGAGCAGTAAAAGAGCTCTCTCTGTCCCTTATTTTTATTAGTAGGACACGTATGAACTCTGCTCTAATTTTTTTTTTTCAAATTCAATTTTTTTTTTTCTAATTTTATACCTCATTTCAACTTCATACTGACAAAATAAGACGGGGCTAAATTTGGTTTGTTTAGGATAGCTCACAGAACACAGTGCCTTGTACTGTAGCTTTTTATTAAAACTGAAAACATTCGGAAAGCGAATAGAGCATTTCCATATGAAAAGTGTATACGCTGGCTGCGTACGTCAGCGTGGTTTCTTTGGCTTCTGTGGAGCTTTGGCCATTTAGGCCATCCAAGAAGTGGATGTCTCTTCCCCCCCCCCCTTTTGAAAAGGAGTGGGAAACACATGATAGGGACTCAAACAGCCGAGTGTTTGCTGTGTCTAAATTTAATTTCCAAGGCTTTGACTGCAATTCTTATCTCTTCATAATGTTTTAATAAATTCATGGATTTTCAGGCCACTGGGTACCACTGTGATAATCTGTTATAATTTTCCACATAATAGCTGCCACATAATTTTATCTACATCAGGTCCATAATTTCTAATTTTGTTCAGCTCTAGGCTTATTCCTGTTGAAATTAAAGAAAAAAAATTGCCCTTGATTTGAGAACATGATCTGGATGAGAGTTTATAGACCTAGGCCTTACTTTCAGATGTACTGAATACATCTGAGAGTGCTTTATGCTTCCTCTGTTTCTGTTAGGCAGTTTTGTTGTACTTTAATACCCAGATCGTATTTGCATCAACAGCTAAAATTAAGGTGTGTTCTATATTTTTGGTGCTGTCATCTGAGTATGCAGGAAGTGGAAAATTTTGGTTGAATGGCAGTGGGGGGGGAGAAGGATAAGAATCATTTTTGGCCAAGTATCCTGCAAATAACCCCCTCCTTATTTGTAGAAAATAATCATTTGGGAACTTCCCTCCTTGCCAGTAAAACATGTTAATAAAACACTTTTTACGTTGACGTGAAAGGACTTAAAATGCAAGGTGTAATGAAAATGAATAGGATATTTATTTCAAATATTTAATTAAAACCTGAGTATTTTAGACTATTTTAGTTTTCAAGTGTTTAAACTGAAGTAAATTTGGCCTTGAAACAATGTTTCAGCTTTTCATTTTGAAAATATTGCAGCAGAACTTTGACATCTTCCCCTTTTTTGAATCAAAATAATTTGCCAAAGTGGATGCAAATTTGAAAAATGCTGGTCAAAAGTTGATTTTTTTTTTTTTTTTTAAAATGACAAATCCATATGCATTTGTTTGAGGATATGAATTGCTTCAAAAAAACTTTTAATGATATTACTTTACAGCCTGTAATCAACATTACATTGTGTATTTAAGGTACTAGTATTTGAAGTGATTTATTTAAGCCAGTCACAATTGTAAATATACTTATGTCTAACTCAGAATTTTAATTCTGGGATTATGTTTTTAACTGTTATTTTTTAATTTTATGGCTTTCAGGATTTTAAGGCTTTAGTTCAGATATGTTGCTCTTTGAACAGAGGGTACACTCGTTTTATGTGCTTTTCAGTAGAGCTGCAGATAGATTTCTTCTCTGGGGTGTCGATAATACGAGTGCTCTTTAAGCCATTTCTGTTGAGCTCGGCTTGGTTGACTTAGAGAGCACGAAGGCATTGATTTACTTACATTTTCGCAGATGCAAAAGGAAAAATCCCACTCTCCTGCTTCCTGGCCACTTTTCCTGCCGACAGTCTGCAGTTCGCTGCCCTCCTGAGCTGTTTATTTTCAAACTAGGTTATTTTCTTAGCTTTGCAGCCCTTTGCAACCCCCCAAATAGTTGTACTGGTGCAGATGGGGTTAGCAGAGGGACAGGTGGGCTTTGGCCGACGGGGAAGCGGTGTTGCCACTCGCCCCGGTCAAGGGCATCGGAGCTGGCGTGGGAGCGGCGGTGGGGCCGAGGTGAGCCCCGCGGTCTGCCAGGAGAGAGCATCTCCCCACTGCCTCATGGAAAGTGGGTTAAGCAATTTGCGTTTTAGCAAATGTGGATAGACCTTTGTTTTCCACTGAGGTATTGTGCAGATGCTGATAAATAATACAGTACAACTGACTTAGGTAATTGTATTAATGAAAGCTGGAGTACAGCTGTTTTAGCAATCGAGTTTGTTTTCAGCAATGCACGTTGTAAGGGTTGGTTCAGTTCAAGTGGCCCATATGGAAAGCTCTAACTTCCTCCTTTCTGCTGGAAATATTCATAGGAATTCCTGTTGTACAAAATCCTCACTTATGTTCTGCCAGTATTTTCATGTGCTTAGTACTTCCCTTACTATCAAATACCAGACCTATAAAATGCTTACTGTCACAGTTACAAAGGCTGAGTTACGTATTGGAATAGTATTTTTCATAATAAATGCTATTTATTCAGATTTCAGATTTGCTTCTTCTAGGTTTTTATTCACTTTCCGCAGTACTAAAACAACATTAGAACCGTATATTGTAGAAGACGAAGCAATTATGGCAAAAATTTTCTGTTAGATAATCTGTTTATACAGGGCTTGTGTCTAATGGCACACTGTCGACCACATGGAGATGCAGGGGAGATTGCTCCCACTGCGGGAAATCCGATGTTCTTCAGCGTCTTCGCAGTAGGGCGGTTCTGTCTGGCAGCAATGGGCAGACGGCACCATCATTTTTTTGCCAGTGAGATCTTACGGAGCTAAATTCAGCCCTATAGGAAGCAGGCGTAACTTTTTCACTGAAGGAGCAGGTCGATTTTTGCCTGGTAACATCTGGTCTGAATCTGGCCTCTTGTGACATAAAGAAATTTGAGGTAGAAACAGGAAAGGCAGTTCGGAGACAATGTCAGCGCTGACCCTCTAACCTGAACAAGAATGATAAAGAAATAAAGATTTTATCAAAAAATTTTAAAAATTGAGGTTTTAATAAAATGTTTTCTCAAAGGTTTGGAAATATTTGCTGGTCTAATTTTTAGCATACTTTTACCAATTTATATCACAGCTTCTTTGTTCTAGGGTTGAATTTAGAAAAAAAAAATGCTTATGAGATACTTAGGAGGGAGTCCAATTTTGTAATTTAAATCTTGTTAGAAGTTGTCAATACAGACGAGTGGTTCAGATTCAGAAGCTGATATATGCTTGAACTTCTGGGCCTGTGCCAGATAAATTCTTCTTATTCCTGCGAGATTAATATCTTCAAATATCTATAACCGAGTTGGGTGCTGACGGTGAAGACTGTCTATAAAAGAAAAGAGAGAGAGGCAGAAGAATACCTGACTCACAAGATGTTTCGTAGCCGCTGCTGCATTGCTGTAGGATGGATTAAGCCGTGCAGGTGTTGTGGACAGCGCGGCTGTGTTGGCGTTCCTGGTGGGCTGGGGAATGGCTCCGGCTCATCGGCAGCCTCACCTTCCTTCTTTTTTTTTTTTTAAATTAAAAAAAGAAAAAAAAAAAAAGAGGGGAGAAGGAGAAAGAAATCAGGGCCAAAGAGTCTGGGAGCATTGGTTAAAAAAAAAAAAAAATCACAGTGAAAGTAGCCAGACATTAACACAACGCCCACAGAGGTGGTAGAGTCTCCATCCACAAAGATACTCGGAACTCCACCAGACAGGAGCCTTTTCCAATCTGAATTGTTCTCTGATTCTGCATTTCAAATGGCTGACTTTCATGACATTATTTTTTCTTTTTCTCTCCTCGCGGTGCTAGCGTGGTCGTATGGGAAATCTTTGATACCTTACTGCCTGCGTTTGGTGGGCATCACAAATAGTTTCAAGCAAAAGAGGAAATACATAATTATATATATTTATATAATAAGTATTTAAATTGGGAGCTTATTTTCACCAAATCAATGCTAAAGGCAAGACAAAAAAATCCCGAGTACTCAGTTTGATCAGGTTTATTAGCCTTTTGTTTTTGGTAGGCCTTGTGTGTCTCTCACACTGTTCAGCAGCTGGTGTGCGTGCCAGGTAATGCAAAAATACTTTATATTCAGGATGAGATTTACTGCATTGCGCATTTTGGGCAACTTTGAGTATGCCACGCTTCTGGTTTGTGATAAATAACATTTCATAAAAGTACTGGTTGGAAAGAAAAGGAGAAAGAGGTAATGAGAACAAGAGGATGTGAGCGTTTAGGTCTTTATTTTAAAGTGTGATGCAGTCTGAATTTAATTCATAATGTTCATTCTCACCGTTCCATAAGAAAAATGGATCACAGTTATGATCTGGTTTGAAATGGGCTTCAGGTGGATATAATGATATAAAACTGAAATGAAGAAAGTGATAATAACATTCATCAAGAGAAGAAGGAATTGAGTTTACGGGGGATGCAGTCTGCCCTCTAGCTCAGGCACTTAATCTTGAAGGGCATTTTTTTAATGTGGTGTGATTGCTAATGAGAGTCACAGCAACATCCATTAGCTTTGTTTGGAAACTGTAAAAGATGCATGAAATTCAAATTCAGATGCAGAATGGTCAAGAGTTTTGATTTATTCTTCTATTTAAGAAACGTAATAAATATCACTTGTAAACCTTGGATGTTGGAGCAGACTTTATTTCAACAAGTCCGGTGTGTTGATTCTGATATGACTTCAGCACAAACAAATGGGCAAACTATTGTACGTTTTGAGATGGCACTGATTGTAAACCCATAGTTTTTTATGTTTTCAAATGAAACTCATTCAATGAACGCGTGGTCTAGCAATTAAGGGCATGCCATATCCCATTATGAGATACTTGTTTCCTGCTTAATGCGTGACGTCCGTGAAGGGGTTAACACATCTAGAGCTACTGCTTTCATGGGCAGAAGGTGTCCTTGGGACAGAAATGGTTCAAGGGGGATTGGTGATTTGCCAGTGTGAGCTTTTGATGATGCAGTGCTTTTAAGATAATATCTTTCTGGAGGGTTTTGGCAGAGGATTCTCTTGTGGCATCTGACAGCACAGGAGTTCTCTTCCTCCTGCTGGCAAGTGCCGTTTCACTTACACTTAGTCAAATTAATGTCTTCCATTTAATACAGTGAGCTGGTTTTCTAATTCCTCTCTTGAAGTCTTTAATGCTAGCACTGTAAACAATAGACAAAACCCAGAATTTGTCCCAAGGACTGATTTGAAAACCAAAATAGAGACAAATGAAGGTGAAGATAACCTTTCGGACTATTCAGACTTTCTTCCCGTACCAACGGTAATTCTTCTCGCAGGACATTGCATTTTCTTGCCTTTTCATTCACTCTTTGAGGTACTGTGGCCAGCTTTCACAGGACAGTAATAAGTGTTTGCTTGTGCATATATCATGAAGCCCCTCGCTACCACTGATGTGTTGTGCAGACATATTTGAGTTAAAACATAATTACTATCTTCTTTCATGGCAAAACCACAACAGTTTCCAGTTACTGCTTACAAATACCAAAGCACAGCAGAGGCTGCAATTTACTTTAGGAATCATTCCCATTATCAATGAATCATCTCTTTTTTTATTAGATGAGAAAGGCAGGCATGCCAAGTCCCAGTGCACATTACAGAAAACTTGTAATAAAGATGTGTACTTTTCCACTGAAGTACTCGGTGAATGTCTTTGCAGAACAGATTACCAAATTATTGAAAATATCATAGTCGATGAATTCCCACTTTCTCGTGATATATTAAGTGATTAAACTTCTCAAATTCCATCTAGAGCCGTTCCTGACTCTTTTTCTAAATGGAATTTAAAATTGTATATTATTTCAGTCTGGAAAAGCAATAATGGAAAATGTGATCAGAAATGAAGTTGTGTGCGCTGCATATCAGATACAAATCCCACTGTAATAATAAAATATTTGGTGTAGAAATGACATCTGCCATTCCCTCTGTAACAAGGCTCCCAGTTACTCCTGTCACAATAGGTGGAGACAAGTTTAAACAAGAGCCATTTATTAAGGAAAATGGCTACTAATCACAGCCAAATAGCCTTTATTTCCCAGGGAGTACAGCTTGTCTGGTTTGTCTGCAAAGATGTCTGAATAATAAACCACAAGTCACTATATGGATTTCTACCTACTTTTCAGCTGTGAATAAATTGGCTTGCCTACTGAAAAATTGGTCAGTCTTAAATTTAGCAGCAACAAGGAATGGGAAAAAAATCACAACTTAAAAGCAGAGTTTTATTTGCTTTCATCATAAATAAATTCACAGCAAGTGGAATTAAGTCATTGAGGAAACTATTGCGGCAAGAAAGTTTAAGGCAGGTTAAGGAACGATGTTTCAGATTGTTTAAGGTACAAGCTATTTTGCTACTGGGAGGATTTTACATGAGCGGCATAAACACCTAACATTTTTCAAATGACACATGATTTCATCTAGTCCTTGTCCATGCGCTATGTGCATTATTACATATGCCTAATTTCCATGCCCGTTACTGTAAGAATTAAGCTTGTTCAGTTCCTTGGCCCTCCAGCTACAGCACAATGCTGTAATACCCTATATGCTCTGTTGTGCAAAATGGTATTTTAGTTGAATATAAATGAACAGCATTTCTAATAGGAGATGTAGGAATTCTCTTACTTTGGATAACGTGATCTGTCTAAATATGTAGACTGGGAAAATAAACCCAACTGCTGTCTTCTACCTTGTTGTGTAAACTGTTAGAGTCCTCCCTGGACTTCTCAGGTGACCAATGTCATATACTTGTCCAGCAGATGCTAAGGGTAGCTATGATTTGTGAAATGAGACTGCCTTTTGCTTTCCGTTTGTGTGAATTGCCAGGATCTCTCAGGAAAATAAATGTCTAAAAATTTCCCATATAAATTTTGAGTCAAAACAAATCTCCAGAATATCTAAATAGATGTTTCTCTTCTGAAAACTAATAATTCTTTGCCTTTATCTATTCCCCTTCATCTAGCTACATCTTCCCTCCTTTGTGCTAGAAAAAATGTGTGTGTGGCCACATGGTCAGCTGGATTACAAAAACCATCCAGATAAACTAACTAAAAGGAAAAAAAGCTAAGAAAAAAATTCAGCTGCACCGTGGGTCTTAAAGTGGTCTAGCTAAGTGTAAAGCTGAAACTTGGGACTTACTTTTGATACGTTATCTCAGATGCTCTATCACAGCCTCAGGATCTTGTAGTGCAGTGTGATTGACCTTACTGAGGGCTTTTTCTTGAAGATGAAATTAGGGGTATTTCAAAAGAGTCGAAATCACCACAAATAGATTAGGGCAGAACAGATCGGTTCATCTAAATCAGTTTTTTCCAGATTATACAACTAACCTCATTTGAAATGACCGAATGATTTAGAGAAAGGAAAGGTCGAACTCCCAATAATATTCTCCTTTGCAACACGCTCTTTGCACTGTACCATAAAACCCCCCAACAACCTCCTCCCCAAATGGACCAAGCCTAAGAAGGGATTAAGAAGTCATTAAACAAAATTACTCGGCAGAGCACAAGCCCATCTTTTTGTTCCTTTGGAGGTCACCCAGCCAATCTTGCTCTCCAGTGCTTCCATGCTTTGTCTCAAAGCCCGGCTGCTGCCTGAGCTCTGTCAGCTGAGCCCCCTGTGGCTGATGTGCCTCCACCACGGCCGCGGGTCCCCGCAGCACTCGTGGTGGTGCTCGTGGGCGATTTCAGCCATGTGAATTTGGGAATTCCCTGTTTGCATCACTTGTCCGTGATTATCTAGTCACATTATTTATACCGCTTCATGGACATCCTATGTATTGTTCTTTAAGTCCCCCTTTGGAACAAAAAAACAATTTAATTATGTTTATTTAAACCTTCTTGTTTACTAAGTTACAATTCAAGCTTCTGACTAGCCCAGCTGGAGAGATCCTGGCTGTTTACTGAGTCTCTCTAGATTCCTCATTAGAGCTGATGACTTTTCAGCTGCTAAAGCAAGGGAAACCTCAGGGTAAATTTTTTTTTTTTTCCTCAAAGTCCTCCAGTTGCATTGTGATATCAGCTTGGATAGTTGTTGTGGTTTAACCTCAGATGGCAACTGAGCACCAC
>NW_008795249.1:2138926-2189969 GCF_000699145.1 Aptenodytes forsteri | reverse complement strand
TAATAATAATGATAAAAGAATATACAAAATAAGTGATGCACAATGCAATTGCTCACCACCCACTGACCGATGCCCAGCCAGTCCCTGAGCAGCGGCCCCCCCGGCCAGCTTTCCCCAGTTTATGTACTGAGCATGATGGCACATGGTATGGAATGTCCCTTTGGCCAGTTGGGGTCAGCTGTCCTGGCTGTGCCCCCTCCCAGCTTCTTGTGCCCCTCCAGCCTCCTCAGTCGGTAGAGCACGGGAAGCTGAAAAGTCCTTGACTAGTGTAAGCACTGCTCAGCAACAACTAAAACATCGGTGTGTTATCAACATTGTTCTCACCCTAAATCCAAAACACAGCACTGTACCAGCTACTGGGAAGGAAATTAACTCTATCCCTGCCAAAACCAGGACAATAGTGAATGTGTTCAGGTTAGCAAACTTGAAGGCAAGGTTGATATATTAAAGATTAATCATCATTTAGAGCAGCCTTCTGAACTGCTCTTGCAATGGTGAGGATTTGGAAAAAGTGGGACTAGTGGGAAGGTAGATATGATCTGTTTTTCTTTTTGTCTAGCTCGTGTGCCCCGCTTCAGGTCCATCCACTCAGGTCTATCCACTTTTAGGGATGGAATCTCCCCTCCAGATTTAAACTGGAATAGTTGCATGTTCCAGGTGTTCCTAAGTAATTTCAGGAGACAATGATTTATTTCAAATGAGCAAGATTTTTCTTCTGTCTTCCTTCTGCCCCCCAGCTGCAAATTCCCAACCTGATCACTAGTTAACAGTCTGATTGACTGGAAATAAACAAGTGAAGGAGATTTCTTCAGCAGCTGCAAGTGTTTGTTTTAGTGCTAGTTCTTGGACATGTAGTTTCTTGAATATGAGCAGCTTATTTTTTTATGAGTCTTATTTTCTTAGGTCATCAATGTCGCATGATAATTGTCTTAAGGAATTAAAAATAAATCTTTGGAAAAATTAAGGCTTTATTAAGACGTAGTGAATAAATTTACCTGCAGTAACATTTGTCAAGGATAGAGGCTAAAAATTGAACAAGGGGGGGGGCATAACTAGATTCTCAACTTTGGCCTGGGCAAACTGCTTCTGCCACTGTATCTACAGATATACCAGACTTCATCTCTGAAGTGTTTTGAGATCCTTGAAAAATGCTCAGTGAGGTCTAGGTATCATTAGTTCAGTAATTTTTAGGTTATACAAATCTGGTCAAATGGGAATAATACTGACCTTACCTCTAGAGGGCTTATGAAATTTAATATTTCCTCTCTTCTTTGTATCCCTCTTTGGGGAAAGGTCCTGTGCAAGAGCAACATGTTATTGTCCTGGTGTATCGGAAATCTCTAAGGCTTTGTTGCCAGCGAGCCTCGGGGACCTGTGCGTCCCTTATTGCTGAAGCAGAATAGCAGTTGGTTACCAACACCCTGAAAACTCCTGAAACCTTCTGCCTTTGTTATTTTCTCTCCAAATTTTTTGTTGCTTAGTATATTAGAAAACACGATGTGGGGGAGAGAATTTGCGGGCTTTTAGCTGTATGTCTGAGGCACGGTAGTTCCATAGTGAGGATGGTATTGCATTTACTTTAACTGACAGTTTTGTGTGTGGACACATGTACATTGGCTTAAGTCTGTTCTATATCCGTTCAGCTTGCACCTGCTAAATTGCAGAAAGCAAAAGCACCCTACAAACACTAAATATGGGTAAGAGAAAATAAGCCATGAATGTGTTCTGTTAATGGGCTCCACATGTTCTCAGATCTGCCTTCGCATTTTGTCTATTTTTTTCCCTAATCAGCAATTTGAGAATTGTACAGCAAATTAGGAGAAGAGCTTTCAATAACCATAACTAAACATGAAACAATTATGACAATGAGGTGCCTTTGAATCCCCTCAGATTCAGAAAGAATGGGAGAAAACTAATTTCCTGAAGACTTTTTCCAATCATTCTGCATAATCTCTGCTAAACCTCGCTCCTATTCCCATAGGATGACTTACCCAGTCAGCACATCTGCAGAGGTGCGTGGTGACTGTGCTGTGCTACAGCCCAGATCACCTTCAGCTGTGACTTCTACTTCATCTCGCCCAATTTAACTACCTCCAACTACAGAAGGCTAAAAATGAGCAGGTTGCCATAAGTTTTTAAAGAAACGGCAGGAAACATCTTAATGCAACTGTCAGTCTGTGCACATACTGTAGGCGCTTGCTCTCTCTGATAGCCTGGAGCTTAAAAGCGCTGTTCTTTGCCAAGGAAGAGGCGGCTATCTTCAATCTGGCATCTGAAAATGACAAAGAGATCTATCAAACAGAATTAGGAGCACAGATCCTTCCTGTTCTGTTTAGCTTTGTAATTCAATCTGAGTCAAACCAGAGGCCTGGCCTGAGGAGAAGTGCTCCTTCAAATCTAATGAAGCAGTCCGCTGATTTACCATCACGCAAACATTAATATGTAAACTTCCTATGTATGTAAAAGATATAAAGGCATATTGTATACGACAGGAGTTATTTATCAAGGTATGCTAAATCCGAAGCTCTCCTTCCACTGGATTCTTCACTCTCTGTAGGCTTCCACAGCTACCTTCCTATTTGTCCTTTCCATGCCGCTCCAGAGATCCTGACCGAATTTCCACCCTATGCCCGGGTATATTCCCGAAAAAAGACTTAGAAGTGCCACAGAGAGTTTGTGAAAAACTTTTCTGAGCTGCCAGTAGCATTGAAGATTTGGAAAGGCTGCTTATGACTTCATTGATTTTTGTCATGACCATTCTGTTTATGCGCTTTTGTCCGGGGAACTTACTTAACGTTTTCTGTACTGTCTTGAATGTGGCCTGTGATAAGACCATCCAGACATTCTGCCTTTTTTTTTACTTTTTTTGTATGTTCTCAGCTCGATAAGATACTTTGAAAGTACAATGACAACATGCATGTACATGAGATGTAGGAGAATGTGTGCGTGAAGGAGGAACCCAAAATTCCCCAACTCAGCATAACTTTTCTACCATGCTCTATTCTTCGTCCTGGAACGTTGGTTCATACCTGCTGTGCAGCGCTGGTGTAATTGTGAATGTGTTTATGCTACATATTTACTTAAGAGACTAGAGGTACTGTTATTGGGATAGAGCATTTAACAGCTTCCCCTAAAATGGCTCATGCAAAAAATCATTGACCAAGGATACCTTCATCTGATTTAGTTGCTTTGTTTTTCATTCTACCTTGCTTCTCTTCCACCCTTGTTTGTCTGTCATGCCTGATGTCTTGATTGTAAGTTCTCTGGTAGAAGCTGTCTCTGTCATTTATCTGTCTAGCACGTCACAAAAGGATGCTAACCTCTGTTGGATTTTCTGTGTGAAACTGTTAAAAGCATTGAAATCTTTCTGAAGAATAGCTTTGAGCCTTTATTATTCTGTGAATTTTTGACAATAAAAATGGCAGTGTGTAAAAAGTAGTATGTTTCTCCTTGTTACAGTTCAGGATCCGGTAAAAGATCAACTAAGGAATAGAAGCCTAAACATGAATGACTTCCTCCTGTGGACTCATTTAGAAGGTAAAACTTTTTATCAGGGCTTTTGGGTTTGTCTCCGTTTACTACACGAGAGAGTTTTAAAGATGAAGATATAAAATGTCATGAAAGATACGGAAACATTCCTAAATGTTCTGTAGCAACGTAGTGGAAATGACAACAAGTAATACAGTAGAAATGCTTTTTAAAAAAAAAAAAAAAGGCAAAAAAAAAAAGTTGTGAATGTCTTCTAAAAAGGGGATCATTTGGCTGAAATCTCAGGCTGGTAGAATTTACTTAAGAGTTGTGCATTCTTAAAAGAAACACCATTTAATTGTTTGTTTTCTACTGAAGTTCAGTATCGATGCACAGCCTTAAAAACAAACTAACTCAAGCTGACCAACAAATCTCAGTCTCTGGGCCATTCTAGTTTGAGACGAAAACTTTGCTGTGGGGATTTTTTACAAAAACTAAGTTCAGGCTACATTGCCTGAGGCATGTATTCCATTCCCTACTTTAACCTCTGCTAGTTTCCAGAATCCTTGGGAAATGCTGAAAACTGAGTTTCCACTTGGAATGGAACTGGACAGAGGAAAACAGCCCAAGGAATAAAGTCTAGCATACTAGTGCATTCATTTAGTGCAAACTTTCATAGTTCTTTAGTTCACCTGTGGCAGTCTTCAGCAACTTCACTTTTTCATCTAACATAAGAGCTGTTAAAAACTATGGTACACAAATGAGGTAATGCGAGTTAATTTATTTTATTTAGTAGAGAACACAGATAGCAATGGAATATTCCTTTTCATCTGTGATGGGGGAAATTCTGGGATTCTCTTTTTTACCCACATGTCATTTTGCCAAGTAATTTTCCAGTAATTCAGGAGTTGGCAGCAATGAAAGGCTGCAGCAGGAGCAGCATGGTGCTCTGACAGCTGGACGACTCCAGCATAGGCAGCAGGCCAGTAAAGGCCAACCGCATTGCAAAAGTGACCTGATTACTCTCCTGAATGGGAACAGCAGGCTGGTCTTTCCCCTGTAGATAACTATCACCCTGGTGTGATATACAAACCACTCCGCATGCCTTTGCATCCCTGGTTTTCTTCCATGCTGCTCATGCCTGTATAGGCATGTACTGACTAAGCTACCCAGAAGTGTGTTACGTTTGGGGCTGCGCTGACTTTCCATCTAATTCTTTTGCTCAGGTCTATTTGCCTGACTCCTGGAAACAGAGCGAGAGATAGCAGCTAAAAAGAAAACTGTTTAACCCTTTTTCTGTGCTGGAGATTGCTTTTGCAATTTGAAGTAAATGTTAGAGTGCCGTGGTATTGGGCTCTTGGCATTTTCTAGCAGTTACTCTATGGGGTGTGTATATATACAGATCACTTCTTCCTCACAGGCGCAGAAGGCAACAAAGCTGTGATTGCACTGGAACTATGATTTGCGTTATCAAAACACTGCATAAGGAATCACAGCTCATTTCCTTTTGCTTCCCTTGGATGGATTAGATCTCTTAGTTGTTTTGTATTCTATAGCGTTTATGCCAGGAACTATTTCTTCTTACGTTTCTATGTATGCCTGGCAGGCAAATCTGGCTCAATGAGACCTGTGTGTCAGCAGTAGATTCTAAGCATGCACACGTTTTAAAAGAAATTGTAATTGGGGGTGATATGTCCCCAGCGCAACAGCCTGCTGCCCAGCTTTGAGGTGGATGACCCTCGTTATCAAATCTGGAACATTTTTAGCGTAGCCATCTTCAGTGTAGGATCAGAAAATGTCTCAGGTTGCTGTTGGCACTTTCATTCCTTATTGCAGTTGAAACCAACAATTGTAAAAGACCCAGACTGGAAGAATCACTTAATTGCCCCAAAGCCCAGAAGTTTTCCGTTTATCGCTAGAGATGGGCTGTTCTGCTATCTGAACGCTTTTCTTTTATCGTTATGAGAAAGGTGGACACAAGTTGGAAAGAAACACTACGTAACAGAGTGAGACTGCTCAGGGTACAAGCAGCAGATAACAGAGAGAGGCTTTTCTCTATCAGTAGCTAAATTGACATCATCACTGAAAACAGCGGCAGCGTTAGTAGTGCAGCACTGCTCTCAAGCAATGTGCTCAAGTCCAGCGCTACGTTAACTTGTTTCTTTTGGACACCACAGAACAACTATTCCAGGAAAAAAAAACCCAAACTTTTTTTACCCCCCGATAGTCTTGGGCTAGAACACGTATGCTTATTAGGTGGGAATGATTCATATATAAATAGCAACTGTTCACTGGCAGTGAGGTCTTCGGTGTTTTTTGGTTTTTTCTGATGTTCATATGAAAACTGGTATTTTCTTCTTTTTTTCCCTTCAGGTGCTTGTAACTTGGCCGTATTTGGGGGATTTTCTTACATGCAAACACAAAACACAGGCTCTGTTCTGCCAAAGTTCAAGTTCCTGCAGAATGAGGGATAACAAAAAGTTTCAGGAAGGTTCCCAGATTCCTGTAAAAAATGGACAAAACCATTGTATTTCTCAATAACCTCGCTCCTGGAAGGGTTGAACTTTCAACAAGAATTCTTGAAGGCAGACATCAGTATGCAATATTCATCCCAGGTGGCAAAGGTATAAAAAGACTGAAACCAGGGGTCATATAACAGGAAGTATTGAGCAACTTTAATAATAGGTGGTGCTATCAGACTTGCCTATAAATAATCCATGTTGTCAGGAAACTAATGGATATTTTGCATTCTACATTCCTATAAGAGTCAAGAGTAAGTGGTTCACCAGATTTTCATTATTGATGTGTCTGCAGCTTTGTTTAAATATTATGCCTGCATTTGGGACAGGGGAAAGCTATAAGAATCCTTTCACCACTGGTGCTCCGTGAGAGCCACCTTGCATTGCACAAACAGCTGAAATCCCGTGAGTCCGTTTTCAGAACAGCAGTTGCCACGGCTTAGGGAACAGATGTAATCAAAATGTTTTAGAACTTTTTGAGAATAAAGGATCTCCACAAAAGATTGAGAGGATTGATGTCTATTTAAAAAAAAAAAAACATTAAAAAAATGTAGGTGTGGATTTTGCAATTAAAATAGTTTTTTAAAATGCGGGGAGAGTTTCTACCACTTGCTGGCAGAGGGGGCTATCTGTCCATGGTTAGCAGAACATCCTCCAGCCAGGAAACCCAGCGGGGGAACTGAAGTCACTCCCAACAGTGAGTGTGGTGCACAGGGCAAGGAAGCGAGAAACGCATGACCTGAAAGTGTTCCAGTGGTTGTGGTGGGAATAACGGATGCCCTTCTCTAGGACCTAAGGGGGGGGGGCGGGGGGAGAATATTTGACCTCTTGGATCACTAAAGATATTTACCAATATTTTTTTTCGTACAAAATATTTATTAAATTCAGATACAACAGGACAGCACTGCAAACTAACAGAAAGTGTTAAGGTGTGAGATTTCAGCCGTTGTAAAAGGATAAACAGGAGGTATAAATGAGAAATTTTGCTCTGTGGTATTAACCGGTTTTTAAGGCAGTTACCTGTAGACTTTGGTGGACTTACTTGATTTTTCGGGCCTATTCTTGAAGAATGCTGGTAAGGGCAATTTGAAAGCAAAAAAACAGATTCTTAAGTTTTCGCTTTAAGATTCCCGGAGGAATGAAAGGCACATCAATGAAACTAGACTGGGATAGTCATTGAACAGTCAGAAGTTTGTCAGAAGAATGCCGTGGAAAGTGAAAATGTTAATTCGATGTGTGCCTCTATGTTACTTTGGAAATAGAGGGGAAAAAAAAAAAGATTTCTAAGCGGCAAAAACAAACGCACGCTAAGATGTCTAGATAATGAGAGAATAGAGGTGAAACTTGCCATAAACAACCCTAATTTAGCAAAAAACTCTTGTGGCTAGCAAATATTCTCATTTGAATACAGTACTTTGGGCTTACTTATCCATGCGTGCACTCCTCTTAAATAAGGTAGTTCGGTCTGAATCTAAGACTGAAAAGAAATACCAACGCGTTCTATTAGGAAGTAAAGTAGTCAGAGAGACTTTAAGTGCCCTTCTGAAGACTTAGGTGGGATTTGACCATGCCGAGAGCATCCTGGCTGTGCTGCAGCACCAGAGTGCTCAGTGTGAGCTAGTAGCCCAAATATTTTCCTTTCAGGTGTTTCTTCCTCTGCCGCTGGTGTGTGATCTACCTAGACTCAAGTGTGCTTAGGTGCGTGTGCAGAATACTGTAGCCACAGCAGGGGTGGTGTAATTAGGCTGTTCTTGGCTAGCAACTGGAATACTGCAGTTTGAAAATAATCGCTATTGAATTTATGTAGGGTTCATATTTCAGAAGATACAAGGTCTGTACATTCAAATACACAGTCTGTCTGTATTTCTTCTACGTGGGTTGTAGACTCCCCCTTTCCCACCCCACATGTCGACGTCCACTAAAGGCTACAGGGAAACCCACATAATTAAAAGGCACCGAGGTCATGAGCTGGTTATGAGGCAATTTAGGTTTCTTGTGCGGGCCTGCTGGGTCGAAGGAGATACAAGTCTGCTTTCGATAGGAACAATGATCTTCTATTGTAAATCATGAAGGAGAAAAACATGATTTAGGAAAGTCTAGTGCCTCACTGAGGCTTAATTGGATTTTCAGAGATGTATATAGCATTCTGTTTCACTTCAGGATGCACAGGGTTGATCCTGTCACATCTGAAGTATTACATCTGAGACGTACCACAGTTAAAGTAGCATCCCAGTTGAAAATAACACCTGAGTTAAGTAAACGTTTACTCAACTGAGAAACTAAACTGTGGAAAATACTGCTTGAGAAGCTGCTCATTGCTATGAAACATGACTAGGAAAAAAAGACAATTTCCTGAAATTCCGTTTAGCTTCACATCTCCGTGGTTCTCAAAAAATCCTGCAAGGAGTATGTTCCTGGTGAGAGTGTCAGCTGGCTTTAGGGCGTGAGCGTGTGTGGGATGGCGCACGTTTTACCTACCTACCTGAGCTGGGAGCTGTTCTCATATCATCAATACGTGTTCTTCATCAGTCTCTAGAAGCTCTATTGGTTACACAGGCAACCTAAGCTGTATTTTATCTATATATCTATCCTATAATGACTGAAATACTATGAGTAACCACATCTGTGTTTTTGCACAAGATTTGCACAAAAACACTTTCCTCATTTCTCCTTTATTTTGGAATTCACTGTGAAGCTTCATTTTGGTATGAAACAAGGCTCAGAAGTTATCAAGGCCTGAGGGTTGTTTTTCTTTTACTCTTGTAGTGCTCTGTTGTGTCCAGCTCCCCTCTTTTGTTGCCGAAGTGCAATAAATGGCCTTTGTTGTAGCTGAGGACGTGGAGCAAAGGCATCTTAATGTTCCCATTCTTAGGGAGATGTAGTGCGTGCTGCCAATAGGAGAAACGTGCATTTGCATTTACATTGACATTTTGCTTGGATTATTTTCTAACTGATAAGCCAGTCCTGTTTCATAGATGTACGGGAGCAGATCCCTTATTTCTTTATGCCAGCCAATAGTCCAGCATGATTAGACGAAGTCCCTTGTACAACCCTAGGGACAGGTTAAAATTAATGGGGCAAAAGACACTTATGTTTTCTGGGAATGGTATGTATCCATCAGAAAAGGGATATGGCATTTGCCAATTGCAGGGAAGTTAAATACTAATTTGTTTTTATGCATAGACTATGCCCTTAGGTGATCTTTTATACTTATATTATGGCGAACCTAAAACTATTTTTTTTTTTTTTAAATTCTTGATTATAAAGTACTGATTAATGGAATTAGAAGGTGCTCCAAGGTTTGGCGTTAAGTCCAGGTGCAAGGTGTCAGTGAAGCAGAGGGAGACCTGCTTTGGCCGTGCTCTTCTGAGTCACGGCATCTCCAGGTGGATATTCTGGGTCCTCAGGGGTAGCTTTCAGCCTCATAGGAAAAAATCCTTACATGTTGGCTTTTTGGTTTTTTTTTTTGGTTGGTTGGGGTTTTTTTCTTTGCTTGTTTGTTTTTGTTTTGTTTTGTACACGATAGATCTTCATTGTGAAATGTAAACATTTTGCAAAGAAAATGTTTTCTGAAAAATTAAATATAGGAGAGGCTTGAGCCTCTCCTATTTATTTTATTTTATTTTTTTACAAAATACAGCTTGGTATTGCCGAAAGCCTCAAGGCTTCTGGGGTCACGTGCTTTGTAGCCAACAAACTCCCGCTGTGCACTGAGCTGGGCTGCCGTGAAAACCGGGGGTAGCACAGCGGTGTCTGTGTGACGGGGCTGTTCCGCGTGGGAGTGCCGCGCTGCTCCGGGGCCTCACGGCTGGGGAGCCCTGGCAGCGGCTGGCTCCAACAGCTGTACACCTGCTTGCGATGCTCATTGTTCAAGATTTGTATCACTTTTCTGCCCCAGCCTTGCTACTAAGACGTTAAAAAAATGTGATAATGCCCTTTGAGATTAATAAGCATGTCAATTTTTTGCCATTCAGCAAACATATGGCCCACTGCTACTTCCACTGGAGTTAAGTGGGTTTTAGTGTGTGTGCATCCATAAGCAAGTCAGATGCCCAGAGAAAGATTACCTGGGACTTGAATAAGAGTCATAACTTTAATGTGCACATAACTTTCTTTACACATTTTAACAACTTATTTCATCTTTTGTTAAAATATTTTAAGAGTATTGGGCAACAGCATCAGAATCAGTGAAAATTTTGTTTCCTTTTTTTTTTTTTTGTATGAAAGCCAATTCAGATTTTAGGTAGTGTGTCTCTTACTAGAAAAAACAAAACTTTGGTCCTTTCCAAACCAAAGCAATTAGCTGAAGGAAAGGAAGTGCAGATTATCCGGAAGGTGAAATTGCATCTCAAGGTTAATTTTTTTAGTTATCAAGGAACCAAACGAGATCAGAACTTCAGTATTGTTATTATTGATATCCTTTCTGCTTAAATTTCTTCTGTTCAAGATTTATAGTCTTCCATTTCAATTTTTTTTTACTTTACCTCAATGAACAATGAGTGAAAGGCTAATATGAAGCCAATCAACTCTGACTTGTCGAACTGTTTCTTGTGGGCTGAATCTCAAGCTTAACCTAGCCTGTGAATCTCAGCCTAATGACATGTCATGTGACACATATGCCATGATCAATTTGCTTTCAATTTTTCTGCATAAGATGCATTTATCAATCTATAGCTCAACTGCTTATATTAATGTTTTCTTGAGAGTCAAATGCCACCCACCTATGACAGGCTGTGAATCATGGATCATGATCCATGATTCTGAGTAATGCAGCCTGGTAAAGGAAAAAGCAGCAAGCGCTTTATAAGCTGATACTACTTGAAACAGCATTACATGGAGTGGTGATGTCCCGACTCTCCTGAATTCTAATACGCTTCTTCCTACATCTCTCTATGAGGTTAGAGTCCATCGATCTGTTTCTCATTTAATTAACATCTGAATTCTTCCGCAGGTGCAGGATTTGTTTTGATGTACTCCCTTGATCTTGACCCATATCTGAATAATTGAGGATTGGGTAGAATCTTTATAAATGAGCTAATCATTATACATTAAAACCTATTAGAGTCAATTTGTTTAATTCCCAGTAGAGCTAGTAAAGTCCTTATCTGTGTCAAAATCCTCACAACAAAAGGATTGGCTATAGCAAAGAAGATAATCTCCTATGGAAAGGGGGCTGTGTGGAATTAGTTCTGAGAGCAGGTGTCAGACTTGTCAATAACTAGCTAAGTGTCAATAGTTTGGGTGTGGGGTTTCTTTTAATCCTTTAAATGAGGCACGGTAAATGTTGATACAAGGGTGCTAATGGCAAAATGATTGTAAAAGCATCTTTGCCAACGTTTACAACTCTGTGAGCAGTAGTCTAGCAGAATTAGGGTATGTCAAATCTACAGCAGCACTGGAACAGTCCGTGCCCCACCTGTAACCCTGTCTTCAGAAGACATTGGACCTGCCATACACCTGCAGATCGGGTCTACGAGGCGATGAGTACCACCCTTGCTGAACTCCCTGTGTGCAGGGTGCAGTGTTAGCCTGTAGACCCACTAACTGCCTGATTTGTTTGGCGCTGTTTAACGCAGGAATTGGAAATGATGCTGTAAGATAGCATGCAAAAATTATGTCTAATTTTTTATGACATCTGTTTTATTGTTTGAAAAAAGACACACAAGGGAGGATTAGCATACCTATCGTCTTGAACTAACGAGTTGGGAAGTGAAGATTTACGATATAACTTTGTTGCCTGAAAATTTGGAAGTACAGAGTTAAGGTCCCTGGATTGAGCAAAAACATTATGGTTTACAGGGGATTCAGATTTTCACTGGAGTTGCTAGAGAAGATGTAGATTAAGTAAATACAGGATTTTATGTAATTGATTGTCTCTCATGGAATTGTGCCCTCTTATCTCATGGTACTCTTGGCCAGGTTACAGGTGCAGGTCATTGAAGGGCACATGATGTTTTGTTTAGCTTCAGTGTGAAATGAAGAGAAGTGCACATGAGCTCCAAAGTACAACAGGCTCTCCTTTTTCACGCTTAGCACTGAGGTTATGCGAGGCGAGGAGCAAAATGGTCACCTGCACGAGCATTGTATGTGTGTCGTGGTCTGCTTGCATCCACTGGAGCTCTTTACAGACAGGACATAAGTTTGTGAAGTCAAGGAGTGGTCACAGGACTTCTAGAGAATGGATGGAGTAGCAAAGCCTGACAAGACAGATGCAGTTTGCTGGTGCTTACCACTAAATCTTCCCTAAAAGTAATCCTTGAGACAGTGGTCTTTCCAAACGTGCCCTCTAGCAATCCCAGTAGTTTTCAGTGCAGTTCTAGCAAACTTCTTGTCTTTAGGGATACTTAAGAAAACATGCAATAAGATTTAGACTATTACAGTTTAACTACCTGATTTTGCTACTTCCCCCCTTCGATAGTTGGGAGCTCTTAGCTAGCATCCAAACTTGTTCATGCTACATATGGTCCCTCTGGCAGTTTCAGAGCTACAAGTAGAGACTACTTCCAGTTTGTCAGATAAGTTCTATTCATAGATATTTACACATAGTACCTAGTCAGCTCTTAGGTTTTAAAAGTGCCTGCACCTTTAAATGGCAGTTCACCATTTCATTTAAAGCTGTGCTTACAATCATTCGTGGGATACGGAGAAATAGAAATCACGGTACGGTATGGGATTTTACACCATAAGCAGTAGACAAATTGGGAGTTTTACTTTGTTGGTTCGGGTGGGGTTTTTTTTTTAGTGCAATGTGAAGTAGTTATTAAAGATTGGGTTATCAGTGTATATTGTTGCAAATGCAGAAGATTTAGGAATTGGTAACTGATTAACTTTTTATGGAGAGGATGTTTTCTTTTGCAATGTCCAGAACACAAATAATATACGTAGTTGGTTGGATGCAGATTTCAAGTGCAAACATTTCTGCCAGTAACCTCAACCCATATACGAAGGAACTAAATTTGTTGAGTGAGATTGGGGTCGTTTTGTCTCTGCGCTAATTTATTTCTTGTCCATTGCCGGGCAGATGCTGCCAAGTGCAGTGCGTCAGATTGCATGGTGAGAGCATGATACGTTTTATCAGTGTCTGCCTGCTAAATCTATTCCACGTAATATTTTGGGCTGCTTTCAAACTAAAGTTCCTAAGAGAGGGGAGAGAGTCTGGTGCTCTCATCTTCCTCACTGGTGACCTTTTCTGTTGCATATTTATTAAAAATATTCTTTAAATAAAACCAGAACTTCCCATTAATAGCATGCATACAACATTATTTATATTCTAATCCTTTGATAGTATTTAGCCATGGGCAAAGTTGGACTTTTATAGCCTCACTTTCACCAGACAAATGAGTCTTACTGGGATGATGTAAAACAGATTGCTGTTTGTTTTAAGGTGTGAGAGATTACATATTTTCCATTTATTGAAGTGGACAGTGAAGTAAGTAGGAGGAGGGTCACCTGGATTTAAAAGCATATGCGAGTTGCAGCAAGGCTAATTCCCAGAAAATAATTTTTATCTTTATCAAGATAGGAATAAAACTAGAATGCTCGCTCACTTTGGCGCTCTCTTGTTTTTCTGTATTTATTAAGCTAAAACCTGTGACTTGTATGATGGTTTAAGAGAGAATAGATGATATAATTTTTGAAGCAAGGGCTCTTCAGGATTCACTACGTAATTCCTGTTTATTAGCACTGTGCTGCTATAAACCGTCCATACAGATAGTGCCCAGTAAATACTTCTCAGCAGTGGGAGAGCAACCTTCACGCAAAGAATATTTGCACGGCTTTGGTCCAGGCCTGCAGACGTACCCTCCCTTTGCAGAAGAGGAGAGGGTTGCACTACATATGCATTGTGACGGAGCCGGACTCCCTCTGTGCAGAGACTGTCACAGATCATGCAGCTCAGAGCAGTTGCTCTAATTCATGTTGAGTTTACGGAGGTCAGCCTGTGACTGAGGATCGGAGGATTTGTCCTGACATTGCACCTTTCCTGTGTTCTCAGCCAGAAGCGGAGCAGAGAAAAATTGCATCTGCATTAACTGTAGAAGAATTTTCTGAAGCTGTCCTAGAGGGCACTAAATCAGCTGTGCTATCGATTTTGCAGAAAAGACAGCTGCAAAGCAGATGTAAGGACCTTAATAATCAAAATCATTAGCTTTAGGCTTGCGATCATTTAAGGTACTTTGTTGTATGCTCCAACAGATGAGCAAACAAGGTGAATTATCTAATGAGCGCACAGCTTAAATATCTGGTTTGTGTTACTCTTGAAAGACCTGAACAGGAAGGTGGGCAGGTGAATATGGTGTGCAATTGGTTGAGTTAGCTAGGTAAAAATTTGGTCCCATTATTCTGTCCATCCCAGTTGGAGGAGATGAGAGAAGAACTATGACTCAATGTCTCAAACCCGTCATGTTACCGGTTATAAAAGCTAGGTGCAAGCAGTATTTACAAAGTAGGTCTTTAGTTCCTTTCTGAATTCTGTGCTGTATCAAAACTGTGTTATTTCTTTTTACATTAACTATATTTTCAATAGCTACTTATGCTTTAAATTAATAAAAATGAAAGCCCTCTCATTATTTATCGGCAGCCCTGTTTGCTCGTGTATCTTAGCATCTAGGCTTAAGGGAACTAAATGAGCCAGTTAAATACACTGGAATTTTCCAAATGTGTGCCGCAGAACTGGCTTCATTTTCAGAAGATGGTGGCTAATTATGACTACAACACAGACAATAATGAGGAAATTATTTCACCATCTATTCACTTTCAAAATGGAGACCTTTTCTCAAAATAATGTTTTCCATCTGTTCTGAGATTTCACCAAGCTGCTGGATCAGGGAAACAGAAGCGAGAAGTTCGATGTCTTTGCAGTTTGATGTTCCCACATTTCACATTACAGTGAGGAGAGTGTATTGCGTTAGGCTGAGGAAATCAGTAGAATATACAGTACACTTGGCTTGTAGGCTGTACTGGGAATAAATGTTTCTGGCTTGTGTTCTCATATGGGATATATGTTTTTAGGGGGTGGGAGGGAGAGCAGGACAACTTTCTAAAATGTGGATTTGGTATTAAACTGCTATGTACTGATCTTCCTCTGTACTTTAGTAGAACTTGCACAGATACAGAAAGTACTTTTTTGAAATCCCTTTGTTAGAAGTGAAGACTTGTGTGGTTTCTTTAATATATTGAAAATATTTGGGAACTTTTGGCCGCTGACAGTACGGTGCAAAATGTTTGGTTGTTTTTTGTGACTTAGAGGACGGCTCTGTACTAGATGGCAGGTAAGAATGTTCATGCTTGTAAAAAAGTTTAAAAATTTTCAAACAACTGTGTCTTGAAAATAGCGATTATTAGCGATTAGTAGAATTAAATCCTATGTATAATAACTTTTTGATGAGCCCTTTTAGAGAGCAAACTGTATGGCGAGGATCAGTGAAATGGATGTATCTATTAGAATTTTCATCTGAAACCCATCTTATATGGACAAAGTATCCCAGATGTCCGAATAGTCATGGCCTATATTGCATTGTATATCAAGACTGAAATGCCAGTGTACTTAGAGAAATGTCTTCTAGCCACCCACAGCATTTCAGGCTTCTGTGACCTTATTACCATTTCTCTCTTCATGAAAGCTGGTGATGAAAGTGCACTCAATAGATCTCTCACCATTATCCAGCCTGTTTCCTGTGATCTTCTTAAAAGAGTTAGGGAGAATTCCTAGCTGGGAAATGAATCTTAGGGTTAATGCAGTCTATCTTATCTCAGATCCCACTGGGAGAATAGGCTTTCTGTAATTCAGCTGCAGGTTATCCCTTCTTCGTGCAGACAAGATGGATGGGGAGATAGAACTGCTCGTTTAAAAAAAAATGACTGGAGTAGGTTTTTGGAAGACAAGAAAAAATTTGATTCCAGTTGGGCACATGAGCAGAAAGGTTTGGGTGTAATAAATGGGACATTTTTAGAACTGATCGCTTTTTATTTAAAGTAATAGATTCAGAGAAATGTGGAATCCACATTATTGAAAGTGATAAAACCATGTTGTCAGGGTCTGAATGTAAAACCAGGTTCTGCCTCATCCCCCAGTCATTACATCTGTTAGCTATCTCTTGATTAAATAAAAGCTCTTTTAGATTTAGTAACTTTGCTCTGGATATTGTGGCATCACTGTGCATGTAATGGTTTTAATAAATTTCATTTATAGAACTAAACAGAAAAGCAATCACTGGCAGAGAGGGCTCTGGCTGCAATATGTTAACTCTTTGGAAACACGTTGTCAGCCAGCATACATATTGAACCTCACCTACAGCACTACAGACAACTGCAAAGAGTTAATGTGGTTTTAGGGTTTTTTTTCTTTTTAATTGGAATATGTAAAGTAACCCTACAGTTGATCATACACAATTCTGCTTGCTTTCCCTTTTCAATTGTGGCAAGAGTAGATAGTTTTCAATAAAGGTACAATCTCTTATGGAAAGTAAGTTTACAGCAAAATATTAACCCAAGTCCTGTCCTTTTTTCCCAAAAATCCCAAAGGAAGCATCAGATGTATAAAAACTTTGGAAGATAAAAGCAATCTGAAAGGACCATGTAATAGCAGGCCTATGCTCTAGAGTTTGAACCTGACCTGGAGCTGACTGTAAGCCTTTAGATTTTTCACATCTGTGTTTTAATTTATTTTCAGGTACGAAAACAAGGCTCTAGATCAAATAAACACATTTTTGGTAGTAAAAGGCAATTTTTGTGCGATCCTAGCGAACGGTTGTTAAGTCCACTTTGTGTAAATCTACAGAGGATATGTACTGTGCTAACTTTCAGCTGCTTGGCTCTAAACTCAGACTGAAACAGGACAGATGTGTAAGTCTGGAGGTTGCCAGTTCAAATTCTTCATGTTGGCCAAAGGCTTAGTGTCACGTGTGTATGGAACAAGTTACATTATTATATATTGTGTGTGCTGCAGATAGAAGGGAATATATCCACTAGAGCAGAACCATCCTTCTAAGAGTAGCTTCATCATTTTGTGACAGCAGGAAATTGCAAGGTATCAGTAACTTTTATTCACAGGTGTCATTCTGTGCCGACGTTGTATAGCAATAGCACTGGGAACAGCCCTGGGACCAGGCCCATTCTGTGTGTGTCAAAAAAACCATCTTCCCTGTTCCTTCGAAGACTTTGGAGAGGGGAAAAACAGAAATTCTTTAGAAAATATTTTTAGGGAATATGAAAAGAGAAAGCAACTGGAGTGTGTGTAAAAGACTTTGGTGTTCTTTCTTTTTCCTCTCAGGTTCAAGAAACAGGATCCACGCAAAAATGATCTTCGCTCTTAAGTCTCCTTTCTCCATGCACGTTTCCTCTTTGCCTTCCTTTGTGCGTTGCATTTTCAGGGAGAAGAGAATACTTGTTTAAAGTAAAATCTACCTCGCAGATTTGAAAGGGGAATTTTACCCTTGAATCATTTGATTATGTGCATGGATAATATCGATTGCTTTGGACTTGGACACAAAATCTGTACTCGGGCCAAACCCCTTTCTGTGTTACCATGGAACAATAATGTGATAATGAAGCTTAAGTGCTGCGTGGCACCTCCACTGGGAATGATGAAAACACTATACTTGCTTTCGTTATCACTGCTGTGTTACACCTTGCTTCCACTGATGACAACGGATAATTGTGTGGCTTACTTGCATTTAGTTAAGCTATTGGCATGTACTTCTGAGACGGTAGGCTCAAAGTGACTCTGCGATGGGAGCCAGCTTCTTGGAGAGTTCGCCAGTGGGAACTGTGCTGATTGAATTATAATCTTAGGGAATGAATAATTTTTTTCCCAAGTGAAATTTGCTTCAATATATGTGGGGGGAGAGGAGCACTGCGTTCAACAGAAAGTTACCTCTCTGTTGATATTGCTCTCTTTGTACGTCACTTTTGATGAAAGAGATAAAAATGGCCATGAGAAATGGACAAGCCGAGTGCCTTTCCATTGACGTCTGTGAGCTTTGGGTTAAACCTAAGCAGCAGAGTGTGACTCAATTTTAGGGAGGGGGCTTGGGGAGGAAAAGCAACAGAAATCAGAAGACAGATATACTTTATCTTCTCTGCGGTCAGTTTTAAATTCCTTGCACCTGCTATCTTCTCAGGGCTCCCAGAATGCTAAAATACATTGCTTAACAGCCTAAATCACTTTGTGAGTTTGGAAGTCATCCCATTACCTTTTTAAGAACAGGAGGTTAAACTGCGTTTTACTGAGTTACACACTAGAAAATAGCATTTGTTCTACTGTAATCCAGGTCAGAGTTGGAGATGATTACCTCATTTAATTTTGTTGCTTCAAAATTCTTTATTTTTTAGAAATCCAGTATGTACCACTAAAGATCTCTTAAATAAACACTTTTCTCACTTTTTGGAAAAAGATACGTTTTGGACTTTATAATTTTCACGTCAGAGGAAAAAAATAATGACTGATCAAGAAGAGAAAAACATCACCTCTTTCCACAGTTTGTGTTATATTGATCAAAGGTTCATTTATCCTTCCAATGGTTTATGCTTGCTTTTAAATCAAAGGTAATTTTGCTGCTGCTTCTGTGGCAAAACAGGTCCTTTTATGGTAAATCTGACTGAAAGCTCACCAACCTGTAAGGTTTGACAAGGAGACAAGATTAACTAAAATAGTGCTTCATGGATTAGATACTTTGGCAAATACATGCTCTTTTTGTGATTTCCATTACTTCTCATCTCGCTCTTCCAGTTAGTTCTAAATCGAGCATTCAAGATAATTTTTAGCTTTCAGTTCTTTCACGCAGGTAATATACTACAAATATGTGGTGAATACTGTACTACTGGATGGGTCTTACAGTCTAAGCAATAGTTGGTTTTGCTCCCATCCTCTTAGTGGCAAGGAATTGGAAGCAGCAGTAAATAACCGGTGACTGCTCTGGCTTTCAGGAACCCAGAAAGAGCACCAGAGAGACGTTATCACAGCTGTGAGGGACAGTCAGTAGAGTTATTTGAAGGAGAGTTTCTTTGAACAGTGGATCTCCTCTGGCTTCCACTTTTGTAGGTGCCAAGCTACTGCTCTAATGCCTGGAAATTACTCCAGTGACTGCAGTGGCCATAAGGGTCCAGGCTGGGCAAATGCAGTCCAGAGGCTGTGTATTTTGTTGTGTATTTTGTGTCTGGGTAAAAGACGATTAAAAAGTCGGCGGGTGAAAGAGCCTACTCTCTGCATTTGCACTCGGTTGTTATCTGCAGGGCATGCACAGCTTGATAAAATGCAGGAATGAGGCCTTTAATTAACAATTTTGTAATTATATGAATAAGCCAAAGATGCTTTCAGAAATTGGTGGATGGAGGCATGGGGGAAAGGAATGGAAAAAGAACGGGGTGCACGTGCAAAGATCCTGTAGCAAATCACAGCACTTTGGATGCCTAGATATGAATTGAGTTGAATTCAGTCTGAAAGTGGAGAGACAGTCTTTGACCTTTTCAGCTGTTTCGGATGGAGTTGCACTGTGACAGGGGTGTCCAGAAAAGATTAGCTGTGGCAGAGAGACATGCTTTGCCTATGGGCAGGGTCAATAGGCCAGCAAAGTCAGCCCAAAGCTTGTCAAGACTGATTACATGTCAAAAACGGCTCTTGGGTGCTATTTATTGCACTTTTAAACAGTATTTTATGGTGTGTGTTTCTTGTGCTAATAATACAAAGAGCAAGAAGGTTGATTGTGAAGTGTTTTATTCCATGATATTGCTTTACTGACAAGGGTAATAAAAGCTTTGATTTGAAGATGCTAATTTTTTTGTGGGAAAAAACGTCAGTGAAACAAAATCTCGTGTGTTTTGATGTTTTTTCTGGATCAGCACTAAGTTAAGAAAGCAGTCATTAGCACTTTATTTCTTTTCCTTTTTGCGATTCCTCCTTTTCTGTTCTCATATCCTCCCCTTGTCAGTGCTGTCGAGGTACTGTAGTGTTGCCTCACTTTGTCCAGGAGGACAGTTAATTTTTTAAGTCACTCAGGAATGGATTGAGCTGCCAGGCTCAACTCAACAGAATAAAATTGTATTCTCTGTTTTTGATGTTCTGAGTGGGTTTGAATCTTACTAAATGCAATGAAGTAACACATTATAAAATAATGCAATAAAACTAAACTAGCCGAGGTTAAAGTTTGGTCCTGAAAGTTTGGAGTCAATGCATAAATCAACCATAGTATATTTTTTAGTATCCTACATTAGGGGTCTTCCATAAAGTTATCACCGCATTGCAAAGTCTTCACAGGTTCAAAAGACTTTCTAGTGCTGAGCTGCAGGTGAATAAAAATCCCACTGCCAGCAAAGAGCCGAAACCAACCATATGCACTTGGTGAGTTGTAGCAGTTCTAGAGCTAGGGTCCTGCTGCCCTTGACTGACATCTTTTCTTCTAAAGGCTCAATCAGCTTAAGACGGTAATATACATACTATACACTTGGCTGTATTTATTGTGCCACTGTTTATGAAACAGAGATACTATTCTTGGAAATGAAAAAGGAGTTAGGCCATACAATATTATGTGCTAGTCTGAGCTGCCAGTAGCTCCGTATTAAGTTGTGGCACATGTAACTTGAAAAATTCAGATCCTTCTGGTTAATGTGTTTGCAGTACGCATATTTATTTCATCAGAATTGCTCTGACAAAAAAAATTGCTAACATCCAAGTTGAATAATTATTTAAGAACAGATGTGAACAGACAGTTTCTGCATAAAAGGATTTAGGCTTTTAGTCGATCAGAAATTGAACATGAATCAGCAGTGTCATGCTGTTGTGAAGATGGGAAACACTGAACAGGCATTTATAAATAGCTGTATAATCCGCATGACACACGATGTAGTCTTGCCCTGAACGGCACTGGTAAAGCATCAGCAGAGAACTACATTCATTTGTGGCCCACCGTTTCAAGAAAATGTGGCCTGATTGGAAATCCAGAGAAGGGCGGTGGTGTAAATAAGAAACCTATTGCGAAAGACTCAATTTGAAGTCCTTAGGCTACGGCGGAACATGATAGCAGCCCTCAGAGATGTAGAAAGGCTACCACAAATAATTTTTCTCCGTATTTGTGGTGACAGAAAATGAGGGAGTTAAGGCATCAAGGAAAATCTGGGTTGAAATTTGGGAAAAGCTTTCTGAAGGTGGTGATGATAAAGCTCTGGCCTATGAAGCCTCTGTCGTTGTGGGTGTTCTCCAAACAGATTAGAGAAACAATAGGAGGGACAGCGTGATGACATGAGGGACTTCACAGCTTTTTCTAATGATGAGCAGCTCTAGTACTGACTACAGAAGTGCAACTGAATCAGGATGTAAGTTTGATTTGTCAAATGTAGCTGATAATTATTTTAATATTCTTTTCTAATTTATTATAGTAGACTCAAGAACTCTGAAATTACTTCCCCAGGTTTTGTGAATCTTTGAGTTAAATCATGCAGTTATGAGGCACTTAGCTTTCGTGGAAGGGAGGCCACTGCTTCTACACTTACGGCTGCTACTTGTTTGCCGGAATTTATTTACCCTTTGATTACAATGTTTCTCTCTATTTGGGAAAAGCTTTCTGAAGGTGGTGATGATAAAGCTCTGGCCTATGAAGCCTCTGTCGTTGTGGGTGTTCTCCAAACAGATTAGAGAAACAATGGGAGGGACAGAGCGATGACATGAGGGACTTCACAGCTTTTTCTAATGATGAGCAGCTCTAGTACTGACTACAGAAGTGCAACTGAATCAGGATGTAAGTTTGATTTGTCAAATGTAGCTGATAATTATTTTAATATTCTTTTCTAATTTATTATAGTAGACTCAAGAACTCTGAAATTACTTCCCCAGGTTTTGTGAATCTTTGAGTTAAATCATGCAGTTATGAGGCACTTAGCTTTCGTGGAAGGGAGGCCACTGCTTCTACACTTACGGCTGCTACTTGTTCGCCGGAATTTATTTACCCTTTGATTACAATACAGTTTCTCTCTAGAAACCTTTTTTTCTTTGATGTTATCTATTTCTGTTGTCTGTTTTATAGAGGACTTGAAGGTAACGAAGACATTATGCGATGTAAAGTAAGCCTTACTATGATACTTCACGCTGCTCATCAGGTTCTTCTGGTATTATTGAAGTCCGGCATCATCTGTGTATTTAAGACTAATGTGTGCTATATGTGAGTGAACATTTTTATAGTCTTTAGAGAGCTACCATTTCTCCGTGTCTTCATATGCCAAGGTGGCTATGCTCTTCATTTGTGTGTGTTGTCTGTGACGATAGGGGAAACTGGAAGAATAGAATTAATGTAAAAACTTGCAGTATTTACTTGGATTTTATAGAAGTGTTGAAATGAATATGAGAGTGGATTATGAAGCCTGTTCTGGGAGTGTTTCTAGTGCTACTGAGAAGACCTGTGAGAAGATATTTCCATTTGCTTAGCGTGCAAGAGCGAAGGAGCAAGAAGGTAGTGCTAAGAGGGGGTAGTCTAGATCTGATCCCGTAATTCATAAAACAAACAAACAAAAAAGTTTTTCGTCATAAGATCTGAAGAAATTTATTTCTTTGTTTGTGGTGAGTTTCCCCCTGTGGACATGCTGACTGCCTCCTGCTTCATGCTATCTCCTGCAGCCTGCTGGTTGAGGCACTCCAGCAAGCGTCCTCTACTGTGAGATGACTTCAGTTAGCAGAAATAGGCTAGACGTTCCAAGGAAGTGTATTGACCTTAGCAGAAACAGGGTGGGGACCAGTCACACAAGCAGATCAGATGTGTGGGCAGCACTGGTAGACTGTAGTCAGGGGACTCCTTGAAGACCATAGCTACAGATGGAAGAAAATGCTTTTGGGGGTTTGTATCCTTCCCCTTTCACCCCGATTTCCTCGTATCCTAGGCTGTACGGGAAGGAAATTCAATGTAGTTCAGAGACAGGTTTTGAAAATCCCAGAAGCTTCCCAAACCAGATATTTAAAAACCAGATATTTAAGAATTGCCCTCTAACTTTCTGCCCAAGGAGTTGTATTGCTCGCTTTTTGGCTTAGTAGGAACGCAGTACCCCCCTGCCAGCTCCAGCTCAGGACCTCCTGCTCCTGGGAAGTTCCTCGTGCTCCTGAGCTTTGTGCTTGGAGGTGTCAACATTCAGTTTGTCAGCAACTCCACCTGGTTTTAAAATAACATCACACTTGCTACATTTTCTTAATTTCTCAAATATTAGTTTCTTTGCATATGAGCACTTGGTTATTTATATCTAAATTAATTAACAAGTCAGGTGACAGGAAGATGATAAAGCCCAACTGACTCGTGCAAGCAGGCTGCACTCATTTCTCGAGCAATTGTGACAAACATCTACATTGACTCATGCCTGATCTAGGAGTTTACAGAGGATCCCAAATGTAAAATAGCGGTAGGTTTATACATGTTTCTTTGTTCCTTCACATTGCTTTCTCTGGCTGGTGTGAAGCTTCCAGGAAGCAGATTTTACATTGCAGAAGCTATTGGTTCTATGTTACTTACCGGACTTAGTGGCTATGGGCTCCTTAAGGAAGCTTGTAAAGCTACTGCGCTCCCTGGCTCTGCTTCATTTCACAGCTGCCATCTGCGGGAGCGTAGCTCAGAGGCTCTGTGGGGAGAAAGCTGATACCTGGCTATGCAGTGAAGAGAAGAGTTGAAGAAAGCTTTAAGGAATTAGAGAAGTTCAGGGGAAAAGGCAGTGTACCCAGTAACTTCACAGTTGGTTTTGTATTCTGTTAAGCGTTTATCACTTTCTTGAACTGTCATGAACTAGAGCTTGGACGTTTTGAACAAACAGGACATTTTGTAGTGCACAATCACAGCATGTAGAGAGCAGTCAGGATCAAATGTCTTACACCACGACAAGCGTGGTATCTCACGCTTTCTATCCAGCATTTTTGCAAATTGGCTTTTATTCAGATGAAGGATGGGAAGCCTATTTCTGGAGAAATCGTGCAGTAAAATGCTGCCTGGTTCCTGCATTGCCTTTCCTGCGTGTGTAATGCTTAAAGGTCTTCATAGTCATGTAACCGAGTGAGGGGGATAACCAGTAATCTGTTCAGGTCTCTAAAGTGTGAAACCACTATTACTTCCTTCTCTTTCTATTTAACAGCTTTAATAACAAAGTTCAGTACTTATTTGATAAGCCAAAACAAGAGACTGTACGATGAAGGTTTACTCCAAACTAAAAAGTAAAAAAAACACGTAACATGGCCCTCTCAAGCAAGGACTCATTCTCGAGCATTTCATTTGCATTCCCTATCAGAATATTCCTAAAAGTGTTGATTTTCTTTTAATTATCAACAGTTAGAAAAATAATTGTTCCTGAAGCCATTTAGACCAGGATTCAAGTGAACATGATGAGACAGGACAAACGGATGATGATAACTTTTATTTCCATTTTAGAGATACAACCAGAAGAGAATGCAAGATTGGTAAGCATGAAATATCCTTACATGTGAGTACAGCTTCAGTTTCTCTGTACCATATACTTTTATAATAGCTTTATATCTGTCTGAATTAGGCTAATAGCACTGGCTCTTTGGAAAACACCGGGAACTGTCAAGGAACTGTCCAAGCAAGGAACGGTAAAGCCTTTTTATCATGAGAGAAATATGGATACAAAGAACTCTTTTGACTTCTTAAACAGGTACAAAAATATTGTAATAATATAGCCCACTTAATGTAAACCAATTAAAAGGACGGAAAAAATGTAAATACATCTATCATGTATCCTACTTGAGAATGATAAAGCATTTTCAAACTTAGCTCTGATTCAGAAAACCTCTGAGCAGTGAATAAAGCCTACCCTCTTGTCCCTTCAGTTTCAGCTGTTACACAACTTACCAAACTACTGTTTTCTTTGTGCTCCTTGAAAATTAAATTTCTGAGAAGTCATGCAATGTCTCTGACAGAAGATGAAATGCTCTTATGCAAATACTGTGGTGCTTTACAAATACCCCCCCCTTTCCCCCCCCCCCCCCCCCCCCAGTCTGGTAAAGTTTTAGCATTGCTTTGATAGAATATTAATTTTTAAAAGGAGTAAGTTTTATTTTCTTTCGATGTGAATGACACTTGTGGTGAATCTAAATAACAGAAAGTGGAACGTGGATCTAATTAGCCAATGTCATTTTTCAGAATCTGATCCAAAATATCAGCATTTATTTTTGCTCCTTAAAAATAAAAGGCAAACGCAAAGGATTGAGTGTGAATCCAGACGCAAGTTCAGGGCAGGCAGGATCGATGTGAATGGTTTGAAAGGTGCTGTCAGATGCTTCTTAATGGGGGACACAATTGTTGGAAAGATCAAACTGTAGCTGAATTTATTTGGCTTTCAATAGGAGATTGTATTTCAGATAGAAACACCTAATTGGTAGTATACAGTAAAAATGACACAGTAAAAATGTCTGGCCTGTGTGTTAATTGCTCTGTCTGAATTAATACAGCCGTATTATTTATTGGAATACAGTAATCAAACCAGCTGCTGACTGTTACAAAGGGGGGCCATTTCAATTAACAGGCATTGCTCCCAAAGGGGCAGTAAGGAGAAGTAAGCAATAGATGTATGCAGGTATTCAGGGAAGAAACTGTAAATGAGAGAATGGCTCATTCTTGCACCTGATTCTCCACACTCTCGTAGAGAGTTTCAGCGATCTTCAGGGTGGTTTCTTGTATCCTTTGTTGTGTAGTTTACTAAGATTTCTTGTTGGCAGGTGGTCCATTAGTATTAGCAGCAGGCGTCTTTATTTCCTTTTGGGTAGAAATCCAATGCAATAAAGTCTAATCAATCTTGCTTCATCCTTAATTACTGAAATAGGATCTCAGATTCACACTCTGCCTCTTTGAGGGTAAGGAAATGAATTTACGTCTCCTATTGCTCTGCCACGTAATGTTTGGACAGCGGTGCATGCTGCATGTCTCGGGTTTGAGATGATTCTCATTTACATCCACATTTACATATTGAGTAGGTGAGAGTGAGAGAGGTGGAGTAGCGGGCAGGGCCTTCCCCAAGGGCGGGAGGCTTACTGGCTCTGTATGCCTTCCCTTTCCCATTGAAAATTTCCAAAATGCAAGAGAATTCTTGATCTACCTAGAATCTGTGTTACTGGATGAATTTTCAGTCTCCTAAGTAAGTGGAAAAAAATAACCGTATAGTTTTTTGAGGCCAACATGAGGTAGTGTTTGACAATGTAACTGAAAAAACCCCCATGTAAAAACTGTTGCGTCAAAGATGTGATTGTTCATAGCAACGTATATGTCTACACTGTCAGAGTTTCTTTCTTCACCTTTGTTTTATGTTCCTGTAATACAGTCCTTAGGAGACTGAATTGCCTTCATAGTGCTTGAGCAGTTTTATGTGTTCCTTTTGTTTTATTTTGTTTTGGTTTTTAATTTTTTTTTTATTTCTTTAATAGGTTGATGCAGGATCTCGGGATTTTCAGGACTCTCTTGGCCTGAGTGCACCATCCCTGAGCAACGTATTTGTGCAGCCTGGTGTTCTTAGTTTATATCAAATATTTTACCCAAAATAGTTGAATGAAATATCCTGCGTTGTCAGTCTCTGTTTTATTGTGTTAGGGGCTTTGCATGAGGAAAGGTTAAAAGCAAATGCAAAACAAAACAATCCCAGTACACACAACTCAAATTACTGATTTCCAATTTAATTGAAGACTGTAAAATATCACCATATAAGAGTCCAGTACAAAAGTCTAAAATCGTTATATCAAGGTAGCGGTTCATAGGTTGGGTATCTTCACCAAGAGACAGATAGCTATGATAAAAAGATGACCTCCGACCTTACAGCATATCATGTTGCTGAAAGAAAGGTGATGTTAGAGAACAGACTTCAGAGAATAGATGATAGACGTTTTGGTGGCTGAAGTTGAAATTCAGCATAATTTATGGGAACTAAGCATTTTGGAACTGAAAAAATCCACAAGAATCTGTTTGCAAAGATTCTTTTTTCTATGAAGACACTAAATCCGTATGTTTGGTCTAAAATCATGTGAAGGCAGTAATTGAAATATACAAACAATTTTTCTATCTAGAGTCGGCATCTTGACTCTTATTGCAATATTACTTTTAAACATACGTACTCTTATTTTGTTGATATAAATTATGTTGCAATATTATACTTGGCTCTTTCTGTTCCTTCTACAATGGAAAGCTGGCCCAAAGCTGAGGCTTTCTGAGGCTATCGTATTGCAATCAAATTCGTGAGGTAATGAAGCCATGCTAGAGTGTGGGTACGTCCATATGTATGTATATGTATATTATCAATATACAAAGTCCTTGTAGAAGACAGAATGCCTAGTGATGAGGAAGGTGGAACAAGGTTAATTTACAAAATGCCTCTTGTTGCCCTTAACAGTACCAGTGGTGGGAGTGTGGGTGGAGGTTGATTGGGGTTTTTCTTGCAATTTTTCCCCATTAAAGGCTTTGCCTTGGTTCAAGAGATTAAGTATCGATCCATTTGACTCTTGTAAATCACTTAACTCATTAGTAAAATAAGCTTTTCCAAGGAACTGTCATTTTTTAGCTACTAAAATATTAGTAAATTTAGGCATACAGGAAATTATTGGTTTGAAAGGATATCATCTTTGTTAATATTTTTTATCCCTGTGTTTTTCCAGAGTGCTAAATGCGATAGAATTCACAGGTGTTTGCATTTTCTTCTTAAAAGAAGCCAAGCTTTAATTATGAGTCAGTTAAAAGTAGAATCCTTTGGCGATACCGATTTGTTCTGAGCGAGTTCAAATATCAAATGCAGTCTGGAACAGCATGCAGTAGGCTTAAGAGCATCTTTATTGTGACAAAATTCAATTTGAACTGTTCCTTATCAGGCTTCACTTGATTGCTTTCCTGTAATTTCTTCAAACCTTGCAATCAATCAAATCAATGGCTTAAAAAACTCAACAAAGTAGTATTTGAGTCATCAAAATATCATCATGAATTTGGAACAGAAGAGGAGCCATTTAGAAACTTTGGACTGGATGGATGAAATATCCTACTTTTCCCAAAGTACTGATTGGCTGGAAAAAACCTGATATTGTTGGATGCAAGGCCTTGGTTTGGCAAAATAATTAAGAACTTGTCTTGAAGTCAAGTGGGTCTGCTATCAGGAAATTTTGATTTGCCAGTCTGTTGTTGCAGAGCTGGAGAGTAGCTGATACTTAATTCTAAAAAAAAAGTTTCTTCGTTAAAAGGGAATGAAAAAACATCATAAAACAAAAAACCATTAAAAAAACATAATAAAGCAGACACATCAACATTTCACTGTGCCATCTTTGTTAGTGTTAAGAGCAAGTGACAGAGTCAAACAGTTTTATCACATCAGTATTTGGTGGAACTTGAAATTTCTCCTTAAACTAATAGTAGTGCTAATGAACTCAGCCTATAAAAGAATGATAGTCCTGTGGGTTTGTTACATCAGTCCTCCCAAATTCTAATTTCATTTCACCAATCTGGAAATAATAATAATAAAAAAAGGCAAAATTGAGGGTGTGGTGGGGGGGTTTTTTGTTTGTTTGGGGTTTTTTTAATGTTAGCCTTTTGAGTTGAGAGATTGGAGTTTCAGTTTTCTGGACAGACAGGAAGATTAAAAATAGCCTTTTTTAAAAAAAAAAGCTCCTAGTCTTGCACGAGTTCTTGTAACACAACTTCAGGATCTAAGATTTTAAAGCACTTGCAGTGCTAGGTGGAAGCTGCGAGAGGCTTGTCTTATAAATTTTTTGGGGTAGAAAAAAAAATCGATTTACCATATCAAATGCTGTATTCTTTAAAGATAAAGTCTTGTTTTCATGGTTTTTGTGTTGTTATCACTGGGTTCTGCTCAGCTGTCTCGTAATCGGTGACATAACTCTACGTAGCTACCATCTATTTCTCAAAAACAGGTGGCAAACTTCTTTGGGTTTCAAAATAATCATATAAATCGATCTTACTGTGTATGGAACTAAGTAGGTGGTTAGCAGGAAGACAAAATAAAGCATTAAAATGTTCAGTGGCTTGAAGTACCTTGAAAACTTAGCTTTTATGGACAGACTTATGTTCTTTCTGCCAATTTTCTCTTTACAAATTGCCAGTATTCCGACTGCATGAAAGGTGCTACAGTAGTTACTAAGATAACTTAGAAGGTCATCTGTAGAAATAGTCCTGGATTTTTTACATACATTTGTATATTTTAGAGAGTGGGTGTCTTTTTATGATTCCTCTTAGGTTAATTATTCTGATTAGCTTTTGCAATTAGCTGAAGAATAATGGCTTTTCCTTAATGGATATTTTCTTCTTACTCAGATTTAACCCTCTTCTTTTGAATCTACTTTTTCATCAAAATGGGATGTATAATAAAATACCAGCATAAGGTATATGCCAGTGCATTTCAGAAAACTGTTGGCACATGAATGAGTGACTATTAGTATATATTCAGAATTTTATTCACTCAGAAAGCAAAAAAAACCTGTTAGTTTGCAATAAATTAGCAATAGATTTATAGCTGTGTTTTAATGATAAAAATATAGACCCCTAAGAATTTTGGTTGGAAAGAATAATTGGTCTACTTGGGAGCTAGGAGAAGGTGATCTGTCTGCATAATTTCTTTTGCAATTCACTTGCTGCCAAGAACAAGAAAAACGTCCGTTTCTCTATTATAATAGTATTTCAGTAGACTCTGAGAGTCTCTGAAGTTTTTGCCTTGGAAAGTATAGCTTACTGGAGAGAAGGGAGTGTTTCCACCGTTTTTTTTTCTGTTCTGTGCTATAGAGACGATTTTTCATTCAGCTAAAGAGGAAAGTAGCTAGTGCTGTGTAAAACCCAGAAATTTTAAACTAAAGCTTTCATCTTCTAAAATTCTTGTAAGCATAGAAGTAAGCCTTAAAAATGTGGTTATTTTTCCTCACATGTGAAGAGGTATTGTTTGACTGTGTCAATGAGAAATTTTAAATCTCTCTCGTGAAACTTGCTTAGCTGAGTTTCTGCTTTTGCTGAGCTTTTTTTTTTTTTTTGACAGATAAATCCAGTTATATTACCATGAAGAAATTCAAGCTTTAATAATGAACCGAAAGGAATCTTCCCTACTTGTCCTCAGAAGGCCTGACTTTTCCCTTACCGACCTGCCCATCTTAACTAGTCAGACTGTAGTATTTCTGCATGAACGAGGGCCGGGTATAGATTTATTTAACAAAACAAAAAGTTTCCTGAGTGCCATATGGTTAGTGATGGGAAAAGTATGTTTTACTTCTCTAGATCAAATGGAACGATTTGTACAAGCTTTGAAAAGGAAAGTTATGTTTTCCAGAAGCCAAAGACAGCATTTACTGCCATAAGAATGGTTTTATTAATTGGATATATAAGCCAGAGCAAGCTGACCGAAGCTCTGTTTAGAGCTGAAGAAGAGAAGCCCCTGCATCTGGGCAATTCGCTGCCCTTGGATGGAGCACACTTAAATGTCTGATCTTTAGGCAGGCGAAGTTGGGTCTGATGAGTCCCATTCTACCGGCTACTTTATATATTTCACAGGACTTTGCCCTTCTTCCTGAATCCTTTGAAAATAGTAATAGTATTTCACTAATAGTGTGGCACAATATTATGCCACAGACAAGAAATTGCAGTGGGTGTTTTTGCCATACAGGTTTAGAAGGCTTGCATTAGATAAGCAGGGGAATTTTGTCTATGGATTATTTTTTTTCCCTTGCAGGTATGTAATGATGTGTGGGAGCAGAATGGCAAAAGGGGGGTGGGAAGGAGTGGGTAGTGATTCCTTCCGTACTGGCTATCAAGTGTTGTGGTACTGTGACTGTCCCACAGTAATGACTGCACGCTGGATCTCCCTCTTTTCTGCTTTCTGCCTGTGCTGAGGCTTGGTCCCAGAGTCTCCTCGCCTGTTTCCCTATTTCTTGACTTCTACTGCATACGCTGTATCCTCTTCAAAATCCCTTCCCTGCGCAAGATCCCCGCTTTTCTCCTCTGTGGCTGCAAGGTATTCCCCTAGTCCCTAGGTACGTGAGCCTGGCTGTGCTAGGTCTGCTGTGCTCTATCACATTTTTTTGGCAATGCCAAAAATTAGTTTTCACCGTCACAGAGGCAAAATGGGACATGTATCTTCTGCCTCTTCAACCGCTGCATGGAAAGGGGAGGAAAAACGGCAGAGAAGCATTACGGAAGAAGGTATTCTTGTTGCCAGTATCACGGATGCTGCCATAGCACAGTGGTAAGTGCCTAGAAATTATATCAGTTTCATTTGGTATTGCACGCGTTTAGAATTATGATATTGTATTTTTCATATGTTGAGCCATACCTGAATGATTTCGGTTCTTTGCTCTCTCTTCATCAGCCCTGCCCAACAGTAATTAAGCTACAGCGGGCCTTTCCAAAGGCAGGGGAGTTTAAATATCAGTAATTTGATCTGCCCTGTTTACTGATCTCTGCTGTTAGCTGAGTTGAAAGCGAAATGTTTTAATTAAAACGATTGGCAATAAGTTGGTATAATGCCATAATTTGCACTGGGCCTCTTCTAGAAAATGACTTAACCTCTGCCTCCGTTGCTAAGGCAACTAATGGACATAATTGTAACTGGGTGTATGTAGACGGCAAGTGGAGGGCCTAAAGCTTTTTTAAATTGCTGGGGTATGATGATGCTAAAAGATGAAAATGTGATATTAGTAAAATATATCCAAAAGTCTCTTCCATACTTTTAAGTTCAGTCATCACATTTGATCTTCTGGTACTGTTTCATGTTTCAAAACCTTCCAGTTTGGATGCTAAAACCTTATGATGTCATACTTACTCCAGTTCATTAATGCAGCAGTGTATGTATAATAACTTGCGATATAATCTGGAAATGGCAATCGCTATTCTACTGGGATTTAGAATAATGTGTTTGATGGAATCTTATCACCAATCTATATTGAATCAGCAAAAGTTAAGAATTAGATCATACATTATAAAGAATCCTGAACTGCATTTTTAGACAAAAAACATGAAAACCACCTTTTTCCTCCTTCACTTGCTGAATCTTAAGGTTCGTAATGAACCCGGGCCCTATGATAAAATGGGGTATTTTTCTGAAAGAGATGTAAGAGTTCTGAAGAGAGTTTAATAGGTGCCCTTGACATGATGCCTGTCACCGCCGCCTATGTGGAATTTGATAGGGTCTTTTAAATAATGTTTAGACCCTATACTTTCTATTTTGCACTGTTTCCCCCCCAGTGAGAGGAACATAAAATTGAACATTTAATATGCTCTTTCTCTGTTGGAAAATGTCCAGAACTGGAGTCCAAAGAAGTTACAATTCTTGCTGAGAAGAAAGAAAGGGCGCGCTTTGCTCTGTGCACTTTGCTACTGACCTGCTCCATCTCTAACATTTAGGCTCTTAAAGATAAAAATAAACAGAATGTAATCATGCAGCGTGACAGTGCAAAACGCTCGTCTCAGAAGCGTAGACTTAAGCTTGTGGAATCACCTGTACGGAGCTAAGGATTCAGTCATTTGGGGCCTTCCTCCTATGGCATCTTGTTTACCTTTCCTATTTTTTCTGTACGTGTGCGGGGTACCCTGAAGGCCAAGACTGCGGAGAATAATGAAGTGGCAGAATGAGCGGTACTTACCTGTAGGAAAAGAGAGGCGCCTGAAATATCACACAATTTAATCACATAGCTCGTTTGCTTTTTCTTTATTCCTTTATTAGTACATGTATTCGGGCAGATTAATTTGAAAATTTGTGCAATTTATGACTTTATATGGAATGAAACAAATGACAAAGGTTCTTTGGTTTTGTTTTTAAAAACATTGCTGGAAAGAAATTTTATTCTAGCTTTACAGAATTCCTAAACCAAATATAACTTGAAAATTAAAAGCCTGAGCCATTAAAAATTAAATTGCTCTCCAGTCTTGCATTGTGCCTCTGTTTTCAATGAGACAAGGTAAAACTTTGCGAAAAAGGATTAATTCAGTAGTTTTACTGAAAACCTTTTAGTGCTATAAGACCACTAATTACTTAAGTATTAACAAGTTCCATTTAAAGTTACTGACAATAGTTTATATAATTCGGCAAACGTTTTAGAAGTGAAGAAACTAAATCAATGATTGTATAAATAGCTTTACTAAGACATTTAAGTTTGGGCCCTAAGTCTAGAACTCTTAAACGCTTGAAATTATTGAACTTCATGGTAGATGGCTGTCTGACCAAAGCAGTCTAACTTGCTTGATGTGTGAAAGGCCACTGTATCAGAAAATGATGTCAGGAAGGTTGCATTCTCATGGTGGAGATTTTAATAAATTCTGGACCTTTGTGGGTTTTTTCGTCTTTCCATTCCCCCGTTCCCACCTTATATACACACACATATATATATGTGGAAAACATCTTTGTGAAAAAATACGTAATTTATTTTAACATTTAGGAAGCTAAAACAAGCAAGACTAACAAAACTACATTAGGGACATTGAGAATAAAATAAAGCGCTCTCAAAATGTAAATTTTGTAATGCAGTTTCCACTTCTCCATCTTCCACCACACCCCAGCACCTGTCTAGAGGGTGGCAAGGGAAGCTGAAAGCAGGCAAGGAGAAGGTGATCTCCCCAAATCAAGGAGGAGGAAATGCGAGGAGGAATCCCATGTCATGAGCAGCAGTCTCTTGAGACGAGCAGGTTCTGACATGCCTAGTGATGTACGTGAGCACGGGTCGGAGAGAGGTGGGAAGGGCCTTAAAGGTTTTTCCACTCTTTCCATGCAGCAGTTGAAGAGGCAGAAGATACATGTCCCATTTCGCCTCTGCGATGGTGAAAACTAATTTTTGGCATTGCCAAAGGCTGATCTTATTCCTTATCTCTCACAGGTTTTTGTTGTAAAACGTGCTGGCCAGATAGCTGTGCTGGTCAGCAGAGGATATAAACAGCACCAGGAAAAGGGCAGACATGCTTACTCCCCCACAGATTCCCAGGGAAGCTACACTGCAGCTGTACCATGGCGTGAGATGTCTCTGGCCTTGCTTGCTCTCAGCTGCAGTTATTGCGTAGTGAGTTCAGAGCGTGGCCTTACAGGCAGCTGTTTGTGCTGGCACAACTGAAGTAGGAGAAACTGCATGACTTGGGCTTCCCCACGTCTGAAGCTCAGACTTGTCAAAAACCTCTGGAGAAGGATAGCTAAGTCCTACTGCTCAGCCAGTGTAACTCTGGGCTCCCGGCACCGGCTGGGTCATTCAGCCCCTTCTCCTACCTGTGCTACTGTCTACACGCAGTCTTGCCTCACCGAGGAAGTATGTGCCATCTTCTTTACCCGCCTCTATTTCAGAATATGCATTTGCGATCGCTTTTCTGCTGAGGATAAGGTCCTCTGATATTTATTACTTTTTAAAGGAAAAATATCTTGGTTCCCTCCAAGTTGACTTTTGTTAGTAAAAGCCCCCAAAAGCACGAAAAATACTTGCTAATCTCAATAGAACAGTTAATAAATCACCCTTCTATACATAAGCGTTAGGGTAGAAAGTTAACAACTGGTGCAAATATTTATTCTTATGTTTCTCCTGCAGGTAACGACACGTCCCTTGTGAATTAGATAGGGAAGGACAATATGAGAGAGAATTGGCAAAACAGACTTCTAAATGAAAATGTTAAATGGTTTTGAAAAAGAGACAGAGTATTCATTTGCTTGAGATCACAATTAAATTGGTTTTGAAAGGGAAGAAAATCTGAAAGATTAGAATAGGGAAAGAAAAGTGCAAACAATTAGAATTCAGCTAGTAGAACTGCCAGTCTGATTAAATGAACGATTTCCATCTAAATCAGTAAAACTGTGCAAAATCCCTACTTTTAGTACACAGTTTAATCTTTAGCTATTGTAAATTGCAACGTACCTACTGAAATGAAATTGTTGTGTGCTTATACTTTTATCTTTATCGTTACAATGACTGTCATTTACCATATATAGTGAAATGATACCAATAGATCTGCAACATATTAGTTCTGAACGGTTAGGAATGTAATTGTCATTACTTACAAGCCAGATTGTGATAGCCATTGTTTAATGGTCCTATTCAATGTGTGAAGATCGCTCTGAAACTGGATGCAGTGAGAATGCCTGATGTGAAATTCATTCAGGTGTCAGGGGCTTTTAGTTGCAATTATATCCTTTAATCTTACATTTTAAATAGTACATCTGGATGTGACAGTGCCTGTAAAACCAGGATCAGCTGGTAGCCGCTTCAGAATCTGTGTAAAGGTATTACTGTTTGGCCTGTAGAAACCTTGCCATTTCCTGTTAAACTATGCTGAGTTGAAGAAAATGTAGGCGTCTATTCCTGTATAAAATTTTCTGTGCTGTGCACTTAATAAATAGTGGCTCTGCAACATATGTATTTTGGCGAAGCAAAGCAGAATACTAATATTTGGCAGCTTTGATCTGCCCTCAGTTGTCTTTTCGTCACCTTAGAAAAAAGAGTGGATTAAGCCATCTGCGTGGTACTTTTTCCCCTTTCAGTATAGAAATTCTGCATTTAGAAAAGTCCAGTTCCTTGGTACATAAGCTGTAATGGCATGATTTGATTTAATGATTTCCCAGAAGAACGAACCTGAGTTTCTGTCCAAAGCTGTTGAAGAACACCAGTGATCAGAGCAATTTGAAGACTTTTGGAAGCCTATAAGCTGAAGTCTAACGTGAAAGTTTAGTTAGTGCTATTGGTATGCTCTGTTGCTAATACTACATTTTTTTTCCTTCGGAAGGGAGAAATGTACAGAAAGGCTTGAGGAGAAGGATGTCATATTCCCTAGAGCAACCCATTTAAGACCAGCTCTGCGTGCATCAGCAGCCAGAGAGGGAGGGAGAGAGACTCCTCTCCTTTCTAATCATCTTTCCTAGAAGAATTAACGTACCTTTGCATGAGAAACTCATCAGACTTTGAGTATTCCAACTTGGGCTTCTTATTAATTCCCACCAAAAATCACTACTGCCTAGACCTGTCTTTCTCCAGTTTTTTTTCTCCTAACAATTAAAACAATATTCAAGTGGGTTATATCGTCACAGTTATACTATTCATAGCTTTAAAAATTTCTCTGCAGTAGTATGTGAAATAGATGAAAAGGATGTGTTGTGTTTTGTTTTGTTTTAATGGCAGGGGGATTACAGCGTGGTCCTGAAGATTTTACACAGGCTGCATTGCTCTGTGGTGCAACTGGGCGCAAATGATTTATAACCGGAGGTGTCAATAACATGTTAAACTATTCAGCAGAATGCTACAATGCAATGTATTATGTGTATTGGAGGGGGAAGAAATATTTTAAGAAATGACGTAGCTGGAACCGTTCTATCCTTCAGTTGTTCATTACCCTAATTGGGCAAAACTCGCAGGGAACAATGTAGGAACAAATTATAGTTTATAAATACCAAAAGTGTCATGGTTTATTGAGCCTGTTATTCTGGGGATTTTCCAGGTTAAAAGCCAAAAGTATGGGAAATTGGCTCTTTTCTTTCTTAGAAACTGCAAAGCTTACTTTTCTGTATCTTGCGATCCGATGCCTGACTAACCTGTAGGCTGACAAAACCATGCCACTATTGCATGTCTGAAGTTCACCCGCTCAAGGTCTTGGGGAGTGTCTGGAAGGAAACCATTTTTGAGAGTAGATTGAAGAAATACAGTTCTGAGACTAGCTGATTATTATTCTTTAAAGTTTGCAGCTGTTTTAAGTTGCTTAGGGGTATAAAAGAGTTGAGAGTCGTGTGGGAAATACTTTAGAGGGCAGAAAGCAGGCAAGACAGACAAAAGAGGATGGAAAATACTTTAATTACGTAGCTTTTCAACTTAGCACATGTTTATCACTGTGACATATGTAGCAGCATAGCAACACAAGCTGTGAGAACTGTGTTTAATCTGTGTATTTGCTTTATGGATTCACTTTAAGGGATTCAATCAGTCACTCATAGTTTTTTACTTAATTACAGAAAATGCCTAGTAACGTGGTCACAAACTGAGCGTAAGCAGACTGATTCCAGGACTCATGAAAACCCAAACCAAAATGATCCCATAGCCCTAAAATGAGGAAGATGGCTTTCCCGAGTTGTGTACTATTGTCACTTTCCAAGAGATTACTGTATCAAAATTGCTTATTTTAAGCTACATTACTTTGCAGATTTGAAAGAGCTCTGTGCTGAAAGCTGTAAGACTATGCGGGAAGGTGCGTCCTTTGAACCAGGTGCATTCCTGATTTGCCAGCTCCTGGGAATAGTTGCACGGCCTCACAGTCAGTCAGGAGAGTTTGTTGTGCTGGGGAAGTCCATTTCTGACCTCCTGGAGAGTTAACCATGTGGTGGGTGGATATGAAACTTGTAGTTTGTTGAGGACAGGGCAGAGATATTTCGGTGCTGCTGCTGATTATTTTGGATGAATGCATTTCCCCTGGCACCCTCTCTGAATTTGTAGCTGCTGCTGTTGTACTAGAACTATCTAGTTTGAAGAACAAATCCATATCCATTATGTTATGTGGCTGGAAGAGAATATCTTTACCAGGAGTTGTTCAGAAAGGACTTCAGAAAATGAGCAATGGACTTAAAATAGTAGACTTTTAGCTCAAAAAGATGACTGGCACTGATTTCAGCAGTTGGTAAAATTGTATGGAGGTGCTTGAAGTCCACAGCCCCTTCTACAAGAATTCTTTTACTAGGGTGACTGTGAGTCATCTTGGGCTACAGGCAGTAATAATAACATTAAAACCCCCTTATCTAACTAAAAATGCAGCTTGAAAAGACAATTACCAGATGGCTCCTGATAAAATCAAAGGCAAGTCTGGAAAACCTGGACAAAATTACAGGAAACTTATGGTTATGGAAGGACTGTTGTATGACTTCTTCCAGATGCAGTATCTGCTGCTTAACAGTTACAGGAGATTAATGTGCCAGGCTTTCGAGAATACTATCCATGAATTTTAATTGGATGGTCATCCTGCCGCTCATCCCCAAGAGAGTGTGCTGGAACAATTTCCTAGTAGGATGCTCATACAGAGAAGATCAGTATAACAGAACCACTTCTGGAGTTCGTAATAATGGTCAGCCAGGAATCACATCCAGACTGTCACTTCTTTTATGTTTTGTTTCTAGATTTGGATTATTTGTTAAGTATGTATGAGGGCTCTGACGCTCAGGATGGTCAGAGCTCCCGGGTGGTATTCAGCTGCAAATGATTCTGCTCCACCGGGAGGATTTAAAGGGCATTCTCCTCTTCCTGGTTCCCGAGTCAGTCCTCCACTTTACCAGGTGTAACTTCTCCACCTTTATTCTGAGTGTGATGTTTCCTGCACATATACACAATATTTCTAAAGGTAGTGGCTGACAGAAGCACCCCCCCTCCAAGAATATGGCACAAATAACATACAGAGAACGAGTCCACAGTAAGGCTCTGCAACATATGGATTTTTGCGAAGCAAAGCAGAATAATAATATTTGGCAGCTTTGATCTGCCCTCAGTTGTCTTTTCGTCACCTTAGAAAAAAGAGTGGATTAAGCCATCTGCGTGGTACTTTTTCCCCTTTCAGTATAGAAATTCTGCATTTAGAAAAGTCCAGTTCCTTGGTACATAAGCTGTAATGGCATGATTTGATTTAATGATTTCCCAGAAGAACGAACCTGAGTTTCTGTCCAAAGCTGTTGAAGAACACCAGTGATCAGAGCAATTTGAAGACTTTTGGAAGCCTATAAGCTGAAGTCTAACGTGAAAGTTTAGTTAGTGCTATTGGTATGCTCTGTTGCTAATACTACATTTTTTTTCCTTCGGAAGGGAGAAATGTACAGAAAGGCTTGAGGAGAAGGATGTCATATTCCCTAGAGCAACCCATTTAAGACCAGCTCTGCGTGCATCAGCAGCCAGAGAGGGAGGGAGAGAGACTCCTCTCCTTTCTAATCATCTTTCCTAGAAGAATTAACGTACCTTTGCATGAGAAACTCATCAGACTTTGAGTATTCCAACTTGGGCTTCTTATTAATTCCCACCAAAAATCACTACTGCCTAGACCTGTCTTTCTCCAGTTTTTTTTCTCCTAACAATTAAAACAATATTCAAGTGGGTTATATCGTCACAGTTATACTATTCATAGCTTTAAAAATTTCTCTGCAGTAGTATGTGAAATAGATGAAAAGGATGTGTTGTGTTTTGTTTTGTTTTAATGGCAGGGGGATTACAGCGTGGTCCTGAAGATTTTACACAGGCTGCATTGCTCTGTGGTGCAACTGGGCGCAAATGATTTATAACCGGAGGTGTCAATAACATGTTAAACTATTCAGCAGAATGCAATGTATTATGTGTATTGGAGGGGGAAGAAATATTTTAAGAAATGACGTAGCTGGAACCGTTCTATCCTTCAGTTGTTCATTACCCTAATTGGGCAAAACTCGCAGGGAACAATGTAGGAACAAATTATAGTTTATAAATACCAAAAGTGTCATGGTTTATTGAGCCTGTTATTCTGGGGATTTTCCAGGTTAAAAGCCAAAAGTATGGGAAATTGGCTCTTTTCTTTCTTAGAAACTGCAAAGCTTACTTTTCTGTATCTTGCGATACGATGCCTGACTAACCTGTAGGCTGACAAAACCATGCCACTATTGCATGTCTGAAGTTCACCCGCTCAAGGTCTTGGGGAGTGTCTGGAAGGAAACCATTTTTGAGAGTAGATTGAAGAAATACAGTTCTGAGACTAGCTGATTATTATTCTTTAAAGTTTGCAGCTGTTTTAAGTTGCTTAGGGGTATAAAAGAGTTGAGAGTCGTGTGGGAAATACTTTAGAGGGCAGAAAGCAGGCAAGACAGACAAAAGAGGATGGAAAATACTTTAATTACGTAGCTTTTCAACTTAGCACATGTTTATCACTGTGACATATGTAGCAGCATAGCAACACAAGCTGTGAGAACTGTGTTTAATCTGTGTATTTGCTTTATGGATTCACTTTAAGGGATTCAATCAGTCACTCATAGTTTTTTACTTAATTACAGAAAATGCCTAGTAACGTGGTCACAAACTGAGCATAAGCAGACTGATTCCAGGACTCATGAAAACCCAAACCAAAATGATCCCATAGCCCTAAAATGAGGAAGATGGCTTTCCCGAGTTGTGTACTATTGTCACTTTCCAAGAGATTACTGTATCAAAATTGCTTATTTTAAGCTACATTACTTTGCAGATTTGAAAGAGCTCTGTGCTGAAAGCTGTAAGACTATGCGGGAAGGTGCGTCCTTTGAACCAGGTGCATTCCTGATTTGCCAGCTCCTGGGAATAGTTGCACGGCCTCACAGTCAGTCAGGAGAGTTTGTTGTGCTGGGGAAGTCCATTTCTGACCTCCTGGAGAGTTAACCATGTGGTGGGTGGATATGAAACTTGTAGTTTGTTGAGGACAGGGCAGAGATATTTCGGTGCTGCTGCTGATTATTTTGGATGAATGCATTTCCCCTGGCACCCTCTCTGAATTTGTAGCTGCTGCTGTTGTACTAGAACTATCTAGTTTGAAGAACAAATCCATATCCATTATGTTATGTGGCTGGAAGAGAATATCTTTACCAGGAGTTGTTCAGAAAGGACTTCAGAAAATGAGCAATGGACTTAAAATAGTAGACTTTTAGCTCAAAAAGATGACTGGCACTGATTTCAGCAGTTGGTAAAATTGTATGGAGGTGCTTGAAGTCCACAGCCCCTTCTACAAGAATTCTTTTACTAGGGTGACTGTGAGTCATCTTGGGCTACAGGCAGTAATAATAACATTAAAACCCCCTTATCTAACTAAAAATGCAGCTTGAAAAGACAATTACCAGATGGCTCCTGATAAAATCAAAGGCAAGTCTGGAAAACCTGGACAAAATTACAGGAAACTTATGGTTATGGAAGGACTGTTGTATGACTTCTTCCAGATGCAGTATCTGCTGCTTAACAGTTACAGGAGATTAATGTGCCAGGCTTTCGAGAATACTATCCATGAATTTTAATTGGATGGTCATCCTGCCGCTCATCCCCAAGAGAGTGTGCTGGAACAATTTCCTAGTAGGATGCTCATACAGAGAAGATCAGTATAACAGAACCACTTCTGGAGTTCGTAATAATGGTCGGCCAGGAATCACATCCAGACTGTCACTTCTTTTATGTTTTGTTTCTAGATTTGGATTATTTGTTAAGTATGTATGAGGGCTCTGACGCTCAGGATGGTCAGAGCTCCCGGGTGGTATTCAGCTGCAAATGATTCTGCTCCACCGGGAGGATTTAAAGGGCATTCTCCTCTTCCTGGTTCCCGAGTCAGTCCTCCACTTTACCAGGTGTAACTTCTCCACCTTTATTCTGAGTGTGATGTTTCCTGCACATATACACAATATTTCTAAAGGTAGTGGCTGACAGAAGCACCCCCCCTCCAAGAATATGGCACAAATAACATACAGAGAACGAGTCCACAGTAAGGGGGCAGGCCTACGTGGTTTCTTATTATCAGTCATCTTTAAGACCTAAAAATAAATCCGTGACACCACAGGAATATGAGCAGGAGGGAGGAGAGTGCAGGCGAGAGGGAACCTGGGGGCCAAGGAGTCAAGCAGTGGAGAGAAGAGTAAATAGTTTGTGGGCCAGTTATATTTGTAGGGGAAAGGCTACAAAGAATACATGGACTGAAGACGGCAATAGGAAAAGAGCTCTCTAACAGGCTAAAATGATAGGCTCAGTGAGAAGATGACGTAAACCAGAATGCAGTGGGCTTTGTAGTGAATTATAAATAACTGTGAGTGGTTGTCGTCCTGGAAGAGACGACGTTACAAAATTGTTCCTTTCAGGCTGTGAATAGGTGCTACTGTGAGTGAACAGAAGGACAAAAATATGAAGACAGGAACAAATGTCAAATACGTGGACAAAGTATTGAGGGTGCTGTGGCCTGCCCGTTTCCCATCTTGCCCTAGTGTGTCTGGAGGTGGAAAGTGGAAGCACTGCTCTGGGAAACTTTTGACTTCAGTCGGGAGTTCAGGAGAAGGTAGCCAAGCAATCTTAGCTGCTCAAGCTGGAGGAATGAGGTGCAGAAAACCAGCCCATGTAGATTTTTCCCACGCAGATTTTTCCCATGCATTCATGGAGCCCTTTGTGACTACATGGTCTGCAGTTTATGACAACTAGCTTTAGTCACTGCTGGAAGAAAGGAAAAATGTAAGAGCCGGTAAGCTGAGTGTAAAGGGTTTGAATTAAACAGCCAGTGATTTCATGTCCCTTCTTTTAGTACAAGGTGTATATACAGAATTTCTGCATTTTTTCTCAGAATGGCATTGTACCAGTGAACGGTAAGGCATTAATGGTGTTGTTCATATTTAGATCTATCTTTGATAATGCATGCAGAGAATTCCCCGAGCACTTCACAAAGATCAAGTCAGAATGACTCATGCTATTTTTCCTCTGCTTGGTTTGTGTCTTGTCATTATCCATTAAGGCTGACTGCCCCAGCCTGGGAGTGCTTCGATCAGGTGGAGAGGCCACCTATCCCCAGGATCAAGTGGTATTATCTCTGTTCACTGAGGACACAGAAGACAGGATTGGTCCTTGTTTACCTTGAAAAGACAGTTCAGTAGTAGCTTCAGGGACAAGTCACATATAGAACTAGCTTGGTGAGTGAGCCCTTTCACTTTCCTGTCCTCCCTAGCTCATGCTTTTTGGGGGTATGTTTTTGATAGGTAGGTATCAAATGCTGTGCAGAGATGCAAAACAGTCTTCCTGAGTCACCTCTGCTAGCAGGTGCTTCCTGGTAGCTAAAATCTAGTTATGCAGAAGAGTCCCCTGTACTCTGGGAAGGTCTGGAGGCAAGGATTGAGCAGTGTTGTAGGAAAAAGCCCTGGAAACATTCAATAGAAATAGCTTAGACTTTGTTAAGGTATATATTGAGGAATAGAGATATACTTAGAGTTTTTCTGTCAAGGTAGGTGATAGTGTTGTGAGATGACGTTTTATCTTAGATGTATAGTCTGAACAGTTCAGCTTTTCCCTTTTTGTTTTCCCAAATAAAAGCACTCATTTAATTGCTCAAAATCCCAAATCCGGCAAAAGGACAGTATTTTTCCCTTGCAGTTCTTGTGCTCTTGCTCCCATGGCCTTGCAGCTGTAAACTCTGATATTGCTGTTATGGCAGATTCTCGTATTGGTGTGCAAGTCACCCCTTTGTAACCCTTTTTCTTACCCCTTGATTGCAGCTTTTGTTTTGCAGTAGGGGACCCAATAATTTCCCCATACAGAGTTTACTGTCAACCAGCCGTGGAGCAGCTGCCCCTCATCAAAGATACGCCAATCTTTCCCTTCCCCTCTTCCTCCCTCCCTCCCTCTTTTCCCCCAAAACTAACTTTCACTTTTAGACTCAATATATGCCATCAGCGATGGACCCTGCTAATAAACCATTGTGAATGTGAGCCCATTTTTGGCATCCTTTGTGCAGCACTCTGGAGTTAATGCGTGCTAACCCCTGTTATAGAAATAACCTTTTGCATTCCTATATCATATGAATGCATCCAGAGGCTAAAGCTGTCTGAGTGCTATTTTAGTGCATCACCCTTCTGTTATACAATTCTTCTTAAGTGATAAGTTTAAAACAACTCCAGTTATAAATGGAGTTTGTAACTGTAGTTTCTCGCACGCTGTTGACATTCAAGGTTAGAGTTTCAGAGTTAGGGGGCTGTAAATATATGAGCATAATTGCAAATGCTATGAAATATAGTTTTAAAAATTAGTTGTCATTGTTGTGTCATTGTTATTAAAATAGGAAGTATCTTCAGTACAGCTAGGTACTATCATGTCACCTGAATGTTTGAGGATCAAAAGAAATAGTTAAGATTTCTTCAAGTGGCTGCTTCAATAGAATTTACAAGTTCTACAGTGGCAGGATACTTATAACTGAGGCTGCTTTTCACATTAATCAATATTGTATCTCAGAGCAGAGCATTTCTAGTCTGCCTCAGTTACAAAATACGGTATTTTTTTCAACAACTCTGTGAATTAATTAATGCCATTTATTCTTCTGATTCTAACCAAAGGTTGTCAGCTTCCCTTAGCCTGTGTATTGATCTGTAATATAACCTTCCATTTCCTGCATCTGCTATTAAGTGGAATAAAATTCATAATGGTTGCACTCCTGAGCAGCTGTTCACCTCTCCAGTATTGTCCGGTCACCAGGGAAAGTTGCTAATACTTGAAGAGAACTTCACTGGTATATTGATGTCTTTTGTTGTTCAATTAACATTTCTAATGTGGAAGAATAGAAGATAGTATTTAATATGTCAGTCAGCCTTAAGACAACTCTGCTTCCATTTTCTAATGCCAAAACCTAATACAATGTTTATGTCCATTAGAGTTAAAATACCTTCCTTATTAGCTGCCTAAGTGCATTTTTCCAACAATAATAATGAAGGGCATTCAGTAAACTAAAACTAATTAATCTCCTCAGTCTCCTTTTTGTATTTATCTGATGCCAAAAGCAATATAGTTTTTTCTCTAAAGCAGATTAAAACTAAGCTGTGGATGGTGCCTCCTTCCTAAACAAAACCTGCAAAATTATCAATTTCCGCAACTACTGTTATCTCTCCTTTCAGAAAGCTGCTGCTCATTACTAACTGGGTTTTTGTTTATGCAGCTATCTGCCGACAAAGGTTAGGCATTACTTGCTTTGTTGCTGCTAGAATGCAAGGCAGCTGCAGGGATCCACAACCCAGGACCTGCCATTCATACAGGAGAGGAGCATTTGTGATTCTTGCGTAACACAAAAGAGACTCTCTAGTATCAGACTCTGCTCCAGCCCACCCGGTAGGGCAATTTTGGGGCACCTATATGCTCCCAGAAGGCTTAATCTCCATGAGCAATAGGTGAAACAAAGTCATAATTTCTTCTTATTGCATCAAAACTTATTTGGAAATGACGGAATAGAGGGAAGAAGCCAGAGCACACAGTGGTGTATCATAAAAGACATTTCCCTGGCCATCTATGATTGACTTGGACTTCTTTGATCCAATTCAGATTTTTAAGAATTTATGGGACCCACTGCCATAGAACAAAAGACTCCTACCTCAAGGCAGTGTCTGCAGCGCCAGGATCTTTCAGAAGGAGTGAGAACGTTTACCCATACAGGATGCAGTAGGTCGTACAGGGATCTACCAGGCACACTGAGTATTAAGTTTACACTGAATTACTTAATTTTTTTGATCGCTAATGAAAGGATGAACAATATCATTGGCTTGATCGTCTGGATATGAACTTATGCTATTGTTTTGCTGAATTATTACGTATTAATACACCAGTATTTTAATGTATTAACTAGGTATTAGTTAACATGGAATTCAGATATTGCAAATGTATTAATGATGTAAATCATTATTAACTAAAAACAGGTCTTTTCTGCCTTCCTCCTGTCATCCTTCAACCAATGACTCCTTTATCATGCCACTGTTCTTTTTCAGAATGAACTTGGAGTGCAAAATTTGTGATTCACAGGAAAACTTCAATGCTCCTCATCTCTCTTTATCAGGACAATATCCTTATTTAATTTTTGACTACGGAACTTTTCTATCGGTCGGCAACCTTAGCTTTGGCACAAAGCACTAACTTGAAGTGTTCCTTTGTGGTTCTTTTACTTTTTTGCACAAAAGTTGATTTTTTGATTTCCAGTCTTATTCCATGAGTGTATTGCACACAAAGGTCCATCTGATCCAGTATCCTGCATGTACTGGGGACAAAACCACACATCTTGGGAAGAATGGAAGATCAGGGCAAATATCTCTGAGAATTCACCTTAATACTCTCCCAGCCTCAAATCACTTTTTTTGTGGGATTTCCTGAACCCAAGAAAACATTTTCATTTAATAACCCTCAATTCCTGAAGCAAAAACCTCAAGTAAACTATATGCTCCAGAAACTGAATTATTTTCTGTATGGTTCATGCTGAAATTTTCTGATATTTTTGAAAAGACTGTTTTTTTTGTTTTGTTTGGGTTTTTTTCTTGCTCAGGACCTTCTTCAACGTTAAAGGAACGGCCTTTTCCTGGTTTACTTTAGAAAGTAAAGATGTGTCCATTTTAAGTTAAAATAAGTCAGAATGAATGTTGTAATCAAGCTAAGCCTTGAATACACCTTCTTAGGAAGCAAGAAGAATGACTAAAAAGTTCTGACAAATTCTTTAAGGTTGCAGGAAAAGAATAAAAAAGAAAAAAATGTTTTTCTTAAGTTATCTTATAGAATAAGAGACTATGAAAATACCACAGGGTAGAAAAGTAGAACTGGATGTGATGATTCCTAATTTTTGTCTTTAAGGGTAGTTGTAAGACAAACTAGATACTCATTGGCCGCAGATGCTCTATTACTTCAGTGGCTAACTGATGGAAAGAAAAAAAAAGTGTTGGTTTCTTTTTAATTTTTGTCACTACCCTTTCGTCTCTTATTCTCTTTCAGAAAGGAATGGAGCGATCTGAAAGGAGTGTATCTTCACTTCTCTCTTTTAAAGATGGTACAGATAATATAATTTTCCTTAGGGATTTCCCAAGGAGTCAGCCTACCCCAGGAAGCTTAGCGCTAGCAAATATCCTAAAGGATTTCTCCAAATGTTCTAGGTGATTTTAATCCTCTCTACATAACTGGCATCTATTCTTATGAGCCTGACTCTGTTCTGGTTATCCATCCACGAGTACAGACAATTTCCACTATTTGTACTCTTTCTCCAAATCACAATCCTTCTCTGTAAGAAAATTCACTCCCGCCGACCCTGTAGTATATTTCATTTTGGAGTCCCACATGGTGAACAGGGCTGGATGGGACTGGACAGTATCATGCAAAGACATAACTTTTTATCTGTAATGTGGCTGGCTAACTTCTTCTCTTCTCCCCTCATTTCTCCTCTACCTCTAGCTAACAGAAATCACACTGGTATCACTTTAACACTCAAGAAGCTGTCATCCTCTTAATATCTTTTTGCTTCACTCTCCAGGCTTGCAGCTCCACCCTTGTGGTGCACGAGTTACACTGGGAAGATGGACTTAACCCAAGGACTGTATTCGGGTCTGGGTGCTGTCTGTCATGGTGAACCCTTATTTATTTAAATTTGTGAGGAAAATGTTTTGTACTTGGTTTTGATTTCTTTGCATGTTGTCTCTGAGTGTCATGGTCTTTGTTAAGTGTGATGGTATGAGTTACTGAGCCTTTCAACACATGCTGTAGAATGGTAAAATATAGCTTCCATCTTCCTTCCTTTTTTTCCAAAGCACTTTAAGCAAATCGGCAATCTAATTATTGATTTATAAAAGGAACAGAATTAATACAGCCTACCGTACCCTTTGGCGGTAAGAGTATTTAAAAGTGAACTACGCTTAAATTTCATAAAAGCCTCCTCAGCAAATCAGTAGAAGAATATTGATCTTGAAATAAGTATGTGAATTCTAATTGTGTTTTGTCTTTCCACTGGAGGACCATTACTTTATTTAGCTGGAGTTCATTCCTTAATTTTATAGTCTTGGTGTGTTGTCTGTGAAGACTGCCTTTACATTTGAGCAAGGCTTGTAACCACCCAGTTTTGCTGATCTTTTCTTTTCAAAAGAATGTATTGACATGTGAGGGCTAAAGAGGAGCTTTTAAGATCAAGTTACCATCACCAAAAGTCTCAGCAACATATAACTAGGGTTCCTGGTATAGAGCCGTCCGTTAAATGAGTAAGTCAGATGCCAAGTACAATAATTGCTTCTTGCTGTACTTCAGACTCGCAAATCAATTTATTCTGATTATAAACCACCATCTTCATAACATACACTGTAATTACATGTATATTTTAATCTTGGAAAACCACATACGTCTGTAGGTTAATCCTGCTACTTTCAAAAGTGGATTTTGACTGGTAAAATGGAACAATCTCAGCTACTTTGTAAGTTTTGGAATATCTGATCTGGCTATTCCAGCGTTAGAAGAGTTTGGAAAAGAGTGAGAGAAAAGAGGCTCTAACCATTACACAACTCTACAGCATTCAAAGGCATAGGGAAAAGAGGGAAAAGACAGGGAATCTGAATGTTTAAACAATGTTTTTGTAATCAGTAGTTTTGAAAATAAAATTTAAAAAATCACCTTTTTGTTTAAATCAAAAATTCAAATCAAAAGTTAGTTTAAACGTTTGCTTTGTAAAGGCAAACAGCTTTTGATAGAAACCTCTGTTTCTGTCTGAAAAATTTAAAGCCGCTTTACAGAACGTAAGGCAGGAAGGTTTCAATATTGAGGTGATACTTGAATTTACACATTTATGTTTCTTTACCTTCCATCATTGTACGTTTAGCTCAAGTGGAAGTTTCTCACTGTTTCCTATGCTTATAGTTAATATATAACTGTGCTTTGTTTTATACCAAGCCATAAAGCCTTTGGAAATCAACTCTGCAGCACAGACATCAGTCCCTTTTTTTAGCTGCCTCTAGTCTAGCGCTGAGTGAGCGTGAGGTGTTCTCAAGGAGAACTTACCTGAGTTTTGGTGGGGAGAAAAAGTTTTCTTTGCTTTTGGTTTCTTTTAATCTACCATTAAAGCTAATACATGAGGGGTATATAAGGGAACAGTGAATGATGGCACGTTGTAATGTGGATCCTCGGTACCCCATAAAAGGCTCTACCTGAGCTAGCACCAGAAACAGTATTGTCATCCTAGAGCAATGGGTCACTTAAGTGTAGCACGATGGTAGTATATATTGCTCCTAGAAAGTATACTGACTGCAGTTGCATGTCGGTCTCTTCTCCCAAGTAACAAGCGATAGGACAAGAGGAAACGGCCTCAAGTTGCGCCAGGGGAGGTTTAGATTGGACGTGAGGAAAACTTTCTTCACTGAAACGGTTATCAAGCACTGGAACAGGCTGCCCAGGGAAGTGGTTGAGTCGCCATCCCTGGAGGTATTTAAAAGGCATGTAGATGTGGAGCTTAGGGACATGGTTTAGTGGTGGACTTGGCAGTGTTGGGTTTGTGGTGGACTTGATGATCATAGAATCACAGAATAGTTTGGGTTGGAAGGGCCCTCTAAAGGTCATCTAGTCCAACCCCCCTGCCCTGGGCAGGGACATCCTCAACTAGATCAGGTTGCTCAGAGCCCCGTCCAGCCTGACCTGGAATGTTTCCAGGGATGGGGCATCCACCACCTCTCTGGGCAACCTGAGCCAGCGCTTCACCACGCTCACTATAAAAAAAGGGTCTTTTCCAACCTAAATGATTCCATGATTCTATGGACATGACTGACAGCTTACACAGGTACTTCTGCTGTGGTGTGCTAGAAATTCACATTTTTGGAACTTACTTCTATCTGTATTTTGTACCCTGTTTGCATTTCCTAAGAAATATGTTGCAGCATGAGCAGTTGTTGGGCTGGATTCCAGTTCTTCAGTTTAACTCAATTGATGTTTTCCTGACTAAGAACTGAATGATCTCTGTGTACATAGTGATGAAATACTTTCCACAAATCCGAGTTATATTGTGTGATTTAGGTGCATAAAAGCTCAGCCTAATGAACAAGTTACTGCAGGGTAAAGATTACTCAAATTACTCTGCATTAAAATTCGGTAGCGATTTAGTAACAGTTAGCTTTAGCAACGGTTAGAATCTCATTTTGTGCAGGCAACTCTGGAAAAGTTACTTCAACTGCAGTAGGAGAGATCTTTATATCATATGGAAAGAAGACTTTTGTAATAAAAAGCTAACAACTCAGCATCAGCCAGTCATTTCATAGCGAACCTACTCAGAAAAAAAGTGTGTTAGGGAGGGAGAGAATATCTGGATAGTTATATTCATTGAACTGGAGGAAAACAGCTTGGTTCATTACTAGAAATAACAGCTAGAAAAGAATAATGTGTAGCTGACACCACTGCTGCTCCTCCTGGCATTTGCCTTTACTTTTCTGTGCTTATCATTTCAATTGCAACTCTGAAACACAATTTGGAGACTCAGTGAAGTGTAATAAAATGAAAATGGAAGACAGGATTTTTTTTCCCCCTTGCTTGCCGGTCATAAATACTGCAGTTGTTTTAGTTGGGATCCTTGTGTCATGAAATGGAAATCTTTATGGGAATGTATTTTCATTTTTAATATCCACAGTTAATATTGGGATCCTATTATGTTGAACAGCACATGAATATAAATCTTGCCTTGGAAAAACCTTAAAACTCGATGAACAAAGCAACAAGTGAGGGTAGTGAGGGAAAATATTATCCTCATTTTAAGGAGGAACAATTGACACATTAGGAGAGAAGTGTTTTTGCCAAAGCCACACTAGAGGGCTTGATGACAAAAATTGATGCTCTGTTTCCTCTAGCAGCAAAACCAGTTCCCAGTCTGTTTTATTTGTCTGCTTCTCTCCACTGCTGTGTTTTTCAGATTTGTATTTTGTACTCCGATTATTTGCCTGATCACAGTCTGTCCTCAAAGAAAGTTGCAATGGCACCCACCGAAGACACAGTGAACTGTGACAAAGGAAAGTGAAACCGCTCTCCGAGAAACTTGAGGTTTGAAACACTCTTTGGCTGACTTTGCCCCTGAGGGCTTGGGGACTTACTGGATCAGTCTCGGTCCCAGTCCAGTGCCTGACCACGAGCTATCCTTCCTGTTGAGGAGGTATAAGGAGCTCAAAAATCTTTGCTAAATGCAGCTATTGAATGTGCAAGTGGGTGCTGAAAAGAGCACGTGAACAGTCATTTTCTCACAAAAGTTTGTTTGAAAAATTCCCGCCAAGTGTTGCTATGAAACAATGTCTGGGGTTTACTCTTAAGAAGAAACGTTGCAGTGACCAAAAGAACCATTCAAAAAAAATGGAGGAACGCCTGGTGGATTTGGGTGCTTTTTTTTTTTTGTTACCATGTTTGCGTATTTTAGATTTTGTCGTTTCCATAGCACAGCATCTTTTCAAAACAAAACAAAAAACCCCAGACAGTAGGAACCCAGAAACACTCAGATGGATGGCTTTAGGATGTTGATGGGAATACTGCCAGCAAGGTAAAAAGAAATATTAAAAAAGTGCCAAACATGCAGACCTGTCATCCTTTGCCTTAATGGGCACTTACAAATGTGCTACTTGCAAGAGATGTTCTTCCACAATATGATTGTGGTTATAAAACAAAA
>NW_008795249.1:2061681-2138437 GCF_000699145.1 Aptenodytes forsteri | reverse complement strand
CTCACTGTAAAAAAAGGGTCTTTTCCAACCTAAATGATTCCATGATTCTATGGACATGACTGACAGCTTACACAGGTACTTCTGCTGTGGTGTGCTAGAAATTCACATTTTTGGAACTTACTTCTATCTGTATTTTGTACCCTGTTTGCATTTCCTAAGAAATATGTTGCAGCATGAGCAGTTGTTGGGCTGGATTCCAGTTCTTCAGTTTAACTCAATTGATGTTTTCCTGACTAAGAACTGAATGATCTCTGTGTACATAGTGATGAAATACTTTCCACAAATCCGAGTTATATTGTGTGATTTAGGTGCATAAAAGCTCAGCCTAATGAACAAGTTACTGCAGGGTAAAGATTACTCAAATTACTCTGCATTAAAATTCGGTAGGGATTTAGTAACAGTTAGCTTTAGCAACGGTTAGAATCTCATTTTGTGCAGGCAACTCTGGAAAAGTTACTTCAACTGCAGTAGGAGAGATCTTTATATCATATGGAAAGAAGACTTTTGTAATAAAAAGCTAACAACTCAGCATCAGCCAGTCATTTCTTAGCGAACCTACTCAGAAAAAAAGTGTGGGAGAGAAGGAGAGAATATCTGGATAGTTATATTCATTGAACTGGAGGTTGGTTCATTACTAGAAATAACAGCTAGAAAAGAATAATGTGTAGCTGACACCACTGCTGCTCCTCCTGGCATTTGCCTTTACTTTTCTGTGCTTATCATTTCAATTGCAACTCTGAAACACAATTTGGAGACTCAGTGAAGTGTAATAAAATGAAAATGGAAGACAGGATTTTTTTTCCCCCTTGCTTGCCGGTCATAAATACTGCAGTTGTTTTAGTTGGGATCCTTGTGTCATGAAATGGAAATCTTTATGGGAATGTATTTTCATTTTTAATATCCACAGTTAATATTGGGATCCTATTATGTTGAACAGCACATGAATATAAATCTTGCCTTGGAAAAACCTTAAAACTCGATGAACAAAGCAACAAGTGAGGGTAGTGAGGGAAAATATTATCCTCATTTTAAGGAGGAACAATTGACACATTAGGAGAGAAGTGTTTTTGCCAAAGCCACACTAGAGGGCTTGATGACAAAAATTGATGCTCTGTTTCCTCTAGCAGCAAAACCAGTTCCCAGTCTGTTTTATTTGTCTGCTTCTCTCCACTGCTGTGTTTTTCAGATTTGTATTTTGTACTCCGATTATTTGCCTGATCACAGTCTGTCCTCAAAGAAAGTTGCAATGGCACCCACCGAAGACACAGTGAACTGTGACAAAGGAAAGTGAAACCGCTCTCCGAGAAACTTGAGGTTTGAAACACTCTTTGGCTGACTTTGCCCCTGAGGGCTTGGGGACTTACTGGATCAGTCTCGGTCCCAGTCCAGTGCCTGACCACGAGCTATCCTTCCTGTTGAGGAGGTATAAGGAGCTCAAAAATCTTTGCTAAATGCAGCTATTGAATGTGCAAGTGGGTGCTGAAAAGAGCACGTGAACAGTCATTTTCTCACAAAAGTTTGTTTGAAAAATTCCCGCCAAGTGTTGCTATGAAACAATGTCTGGGGTTTACTCTTAAGAAGAAACGTTGCAGTGACCAAAAGAACCATTCAAAAAAAATGGAGGAACGCCTGGTGGATTTGGGTGCTTTTTTTTTTTTGTTACCATGTTTGCGTATTTTAGATTTTGTCGTTTCCATAGCACAGCATCTTTTCAAAACAAAACAAAAAACCCCAGACAGTAGGAACCCAGAAACACTCAGATGGATGGCTTTAGGATGCTGATGGGAATACTGCCAGCAAGGTAAAAAGAAATATTAAAAAAGTGCCAAACATGCAGACCTGTCATCCTTTGCCTTAATGGGCACTTACAAATGTGCTACTTGCAAGAGATGTTCTTCCACAATATGATTGTGGTTATAAAACAAACAGCATGGTCAATAATATGATCTAATCTGATTGAAGAGGTCAGTTAGAAAATTATTACCCACTTTACAACCCATTAACATCAAACCTACATTACAGGAATGTATGTGATAGATTAAAAACTTGCTTACTTAAAGCAAGAAGGTCTAAATAAACTCCATTATAAATGTTTTTTTATATTTGAAGCAAAAAGAATTACCCCCTTGGTGACTGGAATGCGATGGGGAGAGTCAGAACAAGTTGCTGAGTTTAGCTTTTTAATCTCTTTGCCTGAATCCAATTTAGTATATGTTTGGGGAAGTGGAAAGGACATTTTTGGATGATTAGCTTCTGCTTTGTGATTGACACACTGAGGAGGCTGCAAGAAGGCAATTCAAGGGAAATTGAAACTGTTGAATGGAGTTACTGGAATTGGGGAAGGAAAAAAAAAGAAGTGCTTTGCTTGATATGGAGCAAATTATTTGCTGTATCAGGAAAGACCCAATGACCCTTCTAATCTTGTATCCTGCCCACGATGTTGATTTATACCAGACGCTTCAAATGAAGATATAAATCCCCATAATACGTTTACCTGTAATCGTATAATAGTGTGCAAGGAGGGTATGTTCTTTCTTGACACCAACCCATGATCAGCATATGCCCTGTAAGATATGTATTGAAAGCTCCTGTCTTTATTTCTAGCTGATGAAATTGCAGATGCTGATGGCAGTCATATAAATTAACGCGGGTGGACGGATAAGTGTGCTGTGTGGAAAATCACTCATGCTCGCTGAATAGCCTGAATGTTAGCTAGTAAATTCTATGGCAAATTCTATAGGATGTTACGTCACAAGGTTGGGAGGAAATTCTGTTTGGCTCTGTAGTGCCCTTTATAACGTGTAGCATCACAGGAAGATGGTAACTCAGGAGGGAGAGACTGACTTCTGGCTCTAGTTTCCTGAGCAATAATGCAGGATCTGCATGTATCCGTATCATCTGCTGGATCAGAGTTTATCCAGTGCAAGGTGTTGTGTGCTCAGCTCATTTCTTGTCTCAACTGGCTTAGCTAGATGTCAACATACCTTTTAGGTATGTTGTCTGATATTCCAGATTGCATTATGTTTATTTCCCGGTGTGATTTCTTTGTACATTGTCAGATACAAGCTCACTTACAAAGAGATGTTTCTGAGGGAAATCTCTGCGGTTGTGTTTGCCTCCAAGGTCCCTGGGGGAGTAAGGTGAGTTGGAAGGCAACACTTGTGGGTCCGGTCCTCTTTGTTTCTAATATCCCATCTGTGCTCAGGGCACGGCATGCATCCTCACCTGTAGTTAATATTACAGCTAGTGACAGCTATGTTTCATGTACCGGTGCTGGGATTGTCCTGTCTAATTTGCACTTGATCTTTGAGTTTATCTGGCAGCTGGCTATAGTGCCAGCCTGACAGGTCTCGCTGGTGGTGATAACCTTCGTACCCGCTCCGTGGTCTGCACGACTTCTGTAGGAAGTCCAAGAACTTGAGAGTGACTTGTGACAGTGGACCACGCTGTAAATGTGAGAGTACTGCACTTGTGTGCTGTATTCAGGATGACGAAGAGATAATAATGAAGGTTGGGCTAGAACAGCCCTACAGAAGTGCCTGAAACCCACTACATCAGAGCGATGAACACACACTAGGTCATGGGGGGCAACACGTACAGGGGCTTCCGCTGCTGTGCTGGTGCTACGATGTTCATGTCACCATCGTTTTCCCTGTCCCTCTCTCCAGGCTGGAAGCAGCTCTTTAGCAGGATCAATTGCTTCTATACTGTAGCGCTTCTGGCCACAAATCAGGCTGCTCTACCTCTGCCTTTAACATAGAGTGGTCTGTGGAGGTTTGTACTGCCAGTGATTTGAACATTTCCAGGCTGGCCAAAGCTATGCCACAGGCCTTTTTATGTTTGGCACACAGCCTGTGAAGCTCGGGGGGAATCTTTCTGCCATCATTTCTGGCTGGCATTCCTACCTGCCTGTGTTGCTCTGACTCAGCGGCGTTTACAGGTGACCTGACCGCTTGCCAGGAAATACTCAGTGATCTCCTCAGCGGCTGCTGCGTGTCAGGGGAATGTGCTTTTTGGCTGCCTGAGGAGGAATTGGACGTCCATCAGGACCAGACTTGAGAGTGACGCAAGGTTTGTGAGCTGGATCGTGTTTGCTTGCCATATCCATCTTAACATCTGCGAGAGCAAAAAAGGGGAAGCAGGGTGGCCCGCACTGTGCAGCTGCAAGAATCGGAAAGTCACTTCCACACAAGAAGCTGCAACTGAGTCCTTCATACAAAATCCACTGTTGTGTGTTCTCTGCTTCAGTGATGTGGTTTCCAAGCTGGTTTTTTCTTTTTCTTTTTTTTTTTTTTTTTAAAGTGATAAGGGGGAGGAAGAAAACTTTTGTCTGTATTTCTGTTACTTCTTATTCTGAAGCACTATATCCCTCACCTTCTGCATGCTCTGTCTGGACGCCCGGCTGGCTGTGCCAGACCAAACCATAAGCCCTGAGCAGCATGTCACGTTCTCTTTCCATAAGCATCCCTTTCATACTCTTTGTCCCTTCATCTCTCTCCAGGGATGGAATGGCTTGTGCCAACAGATATAGCTAAAAATGAGAAATTTTTCTGCAAGCCGAGGTAAGAACAACAGTGCAAAGCTACACCACTAGTCAAAGTAAACACAAAGAAGCAGCAAAAGTAGTTGTCGGCCATTAAACAGGTATGGTTTCAACTGCTATAAAAATGCCACATTTAAAATAAGAACAAGTGGTGAACTACTGACAGTTTTTAACAAAGGCAAACAGTAATGCAGCTGTGCTAGCGTTAAGGCTGTATCAGCAGCATTATAGAAACAAACAATCAAAATAGGGGTGCTGATGGCTTCCATCTGCCCAAAAGGAAGAGAGAAGATGAAGAGAAGGAAAAGAAGGTGCATCTTCAGAGCGACAGAGGTGACTTGTCTCTTGAAAAGCAGTTTGGTATGGGGCAGGGCAAGAATTAAGAGCTTTGAACCACGAAATAGGTGAGGGGAATTGTACAAAGTCTAAATGGCTCTACACTTGATGTTAATTGAAAACAAGTTCCTTTACAATTTATTATATTTGTTTAAGAATATGGTAAAATGAAAAGGTTTCTGAACAAATTGCTTAGTCACTGATCCTCTATTCGCACATCTGGGGCTCTTTTATTGAAGTACCAAAGTTTAATAAAACTCGCTAGTGCTTCTGTTTCTTTGTGAATACAAACCATACAGCAGAATAAAATTGTTTCTATACTATGGGAGTCGCTTTGGTCATGAACCTGAAATCTCTACACTGAAGGAAAAAATGACAAATGGGACATCCTAGCTGATGCCGACAGGTTTCTTTTATCATGGGTCAGTTTTCATCACAAAGACTTCATTGGCCCTGGCTTTTTCTCAGCGTCAAAAAGGGAAGTGATTGACGTCCAACCAATATGGACATAGATACGGGGGACAGCAGTGTCACTGGTGACAGGGGTAGCCTTCCTTCCTGGCAGAGGTGGCTGCTGTGGACATCGTGCCTTGTCTGTGGCTCAGGCCACGGAAGTCCGTGGCTGTGTCCGTCTGCGCTGGAAGGAGTGAGGTGAGAATGAGCACAAAGCCATGGTCTTCTCCAGTGCAGTATGCAGGATTTTATTTCTTTTTTTTAATTTAAAAAAAAAAAAAATTATTTTATCTTAGTTGTTTTGAGTTATTGTAGGTTCATGTTTGTTTTACTTAAATAGATAACCTGAAGATTTGGAAAGGAGAGTGTTGTTCAATAAGACTGAACTCCTTTGTCTGTTCCTATGAATGCATTTGCTCGTCAGTAAGTGGAATGTGAGTAGAAATGAGCTGAAATGGTAAAAAGGAATGCTGGTGCAGGCAGGAATTAACGTTTATATATTGCTGGTCCTATTTAAACTTTATGCTGTCCAAAGGCGATGTGAATTGAGTTTGCTGGGAATATTTAACAGACTATTCTTGTTGGATTAATATTGATTTCTTAAAGTTCATTTTATGTAATTGCCTTGACCTTGGCACTTGGGGGGTTGGGGTCACTCTTATAGTCTTTTCTGAAAATCGGAAGTATCTTGGGTTTAATGTGATGCAAAATTAACGTCTCAAACGAGATTGTTAGTACAAAAATGCATTCCTATCAACATCTAGTTAGTTCTTGAGCACTTAGCACTTTATGTTGTGGGGACGGTTCAGCAGAATCAAGTTTATCTCTGTATATCCACCTGAAATACTAATTTCAAAAACAATCAATATGTGGTTTTGCATTCAAAAGTACTTAGAAAAGATTTAAGATGATGGTGTCTTACGAACCTGGAAAAGTGACACTGTCTGTTAAAGAATAGTTTTCATTTCACGCTTTTTGTACGCTTTGTTGTGGCTGACTATGAGGGGGAGGGAAGTTTTATTAAGAAGCCAACGATTACTCTGCTGTTGCACTGAAAACATACATTAAACATGCAGGTCTAGGCAATTTTTTTCCTTATATATCAGAACTGTAATTTTGTGTCTGTTCCTTTAGGTCAAATCAGTTTTGCTATGAGCTTTCTTTGGGCACAGGAATCTTACCATTCCGGAGTCCAGAATTGTGGGATTTTGGCCTAGTGGGTATGCTTACCAAGAGAATGTGTCCTTTTGCATTTTAGTAAACTGTGGGTTTGATTTTCTCAGTAACTTTAAACTGTTTTTCTTTATATTGTGGCTAAGATACTGCTGCTTGCTAGAGGGCCACCAATGTTGATATTTTAAAGGAATGGAAAAGTTTAACCACAGGCATAATACATCTATTTTAGTAAAATCCTGGCGTTTTGCTAAGCATTCTTTTAGGCAAATTCCTAATCAACATTTTTCCTTTGCGAATTGCCGTATGCCGCAGTGGACAGCGGGCAGCATTTACCAGCAGCATAGCTAGTTATTGTCTGTGAAAGCCCAGGCATTTAGTGCGGTGAATATCGTAACAACAAGCTATTAGCACTTTGCTGCTTCCAGCAAGAATAGCTCACTAATTCAGTTTAGTAAAATACGGTGATACTTTTAGTGCCAATAATCAGATCTGGAGACTTTCAGAAACAACAATTATGGTGTATCATTTCTGCTGCCCCCATGGCAAAGCCTTTAGGCATTGAAACTGTTTTGGGAAACCAATATATATAGTATTGCTAACGTTAGTGGTTCTTTTATCTACTGAATCATTTCTTTGTTTGCTGTTCTGCTCGCTTTCTGTTGTTCAGCCAAGACAAAGCAGCTCTTTTTATGGAAAGGAAATGAAAGTACATAACTAGGGTAAGATTTAAACCACAAAGCTTCTGACATAAACGGGATGCAAATGGCCTTGTAGCAGCTATGCAGAAATGAATGGGTTGTAGTAAGTTATTGTAGCTGAGAGTATAGTTATGGCCAGTATTTGCCATGAGTCACACCTGGTACCTACCGAGGGGAAAGGTAACGGCTAAAGCATCCGAGCAACGTTGTCAGATTGTATCTGAAGAAACATGTTAGGAAGTCTCAAAAATTCAGCTTTCCTAGGTGTCCCTCAAAAAGCAACTTGCGATTGTTCTGAGGGAGAGTGAGTTGATGCTGAGGCATAGATATGTCCCATCCCAGTTCCCTTAGAGCAATGGATATCAAGACGGTGACCGAGTACAGTGATATGTGACTTTCTGCCGCTGCCTGTGTGCGTCAGGTACATTCTCAACTGCGTAAGCTACCAATGCCAGTCTGCTGCAATAGCAATCCCGCCGAGCTGAGAAGGGCACTTTGATTACTGCACACTGAGTGACTTGTTCAGTCTGGTTTTATATGAGGAGGCAGCCAACAGAAGACGAGGGTACCCAGGAGGTGTGTAGCTCCCACGGGACTCTTTGCAGTTCATGCATTGGCATCTCTGGATACCGGAAGCAAACAAGCCCTGACTGGCAGGAGAGGTTTACACTGAAGATGTGAGAGGACTAGTAATGCCAGGAGAACCTCAGAAGACCTCGCTGAGAACATACACAGACCTAATCCAAGGTGTGCGGGGAAAGAGATTTTGTGTGAAGTGTTACATGAGAGGGGTGCACGGACCCGGACCCTAAGGCTATATATAATCTTTGGGTTATTAACTGCTTCACACACGTGGGCTTTCCTGGTAGCCCCGAAGTGACAGAAAGAGTTCATATCTCCTTTCTTTGTTTCTGAATCTGGCATCCCACGGTGGGTTTTTCTCCTGCCATGTTAACATGACTGGTTAACCGCTTTGGGTTAGTTCTTATGGGTGAACTAACCTGAAAAAATGTCTGATGTTAGAATTTTTTAAAGCTCCACCATCATTTTCTTTTCAGAAGAGGAGTTTTTCCGAGATGTTATTGCAATTGAGATCAGTGCAGTGACTCTCCCTCCTTTGATACTTGACAACCTTGCTTTTACTGTGGTTTATGAAACCTTACCACTGGGCACTTTAATTGCAGACAAATGCGGTTTAGACTTGTGCTGAAGATCTGTAGGTGATGACTGAATGCATTTTTGCTGAAAGCTCAATTACAATAAACCTCAAGAGAGCTGCACCTCACTACAGTTTTCGAGGTTTGCTATACCCTATGCGGCATGTAAGAGAGCAAGAGCAAAACCCAGAGTGAGGATTTGTCAGTAGATGTGGGACATGCGGCTTTGTGAAATAGTCAAAGTTCTGAACCCCTTACAGTGATAATCGGCGGATATGCTTCATGGGGAGGTTTCGCCCCCTTTTCATTATGACGGTAGTAATTTTATGCCTAGCTTTTGTGGCAGATTAGCTTGAAGACAGCTATGAATATGTATGCAAGAAGGCAGCCTGTATTCTTTGTTTTAGGTATTCATTTATGGGGGATGACCAGTTGGGCACACGTCCAGAGGAAGAAAGGATGATCTCTTGAGTTAGCGATAAGGTAACAAGTGTACAGGCAGGTTCAAAAAATCCTAATTAGTTCAAAGTAAGGTTACAAAGGACCTAATTAAGAATTAGATTAATTGCGTCCAAGGAACATAGATAAAGTGTGGCAAGTGGGCTCTTCAAGTAGATGGGAAAGAGAAGAGTAACCCAAGCTGAATCTTTCCTCTTGCCTTGCCTTTTGCCCCGTGTGGTGCGATTCTCTGAATCATCTGTTTGAAATGGTACCGTGTATGAAATGGAGTTTCAGAGCAATGCGCAGATATTTCCTGCCTCAGTTAATTTGTATCAGCAATCCCTGTCTGAACACCAAAATCCAGGCTTTTGTAGGAATCTCATATAAGGAAGTTTTGGATGGGACTTTCTCATGTTTCACATGTCCCAGTTGTTTCGACTGTGGGAGACAGGGATGCTAAAAACTTCCAAAGACCGGCCAGTTTACTTTTTTCCTTGCAGTGCATTGCAGTGCTCACAGGTGAGAGGAGGAAGTGCTGGATTCAGGAAAAAGCATCAGTGTCCCTGGTATTGCTGCATCCCACACAGGTAAAGTACACACAATGTGCCTAGGTCAGACCTGACTAACTGGGTCACTGGTTTCTGGAATAGAACTCTCACAAAAGCCATGTTTAGATTTTGTTGAATTGCAGTTATATTTCTCACAAAGACTAAATTTATTTATAGATGATGTATTTTAAGTAATGAAAACGTGTGTCAGTATTGGAAGCAAAACAAATGACTGTATAAATACTCTGAATTGTACCTTTTGTTAGATGTCTCAGTTAAATTTACAGATATTTAAAGTCTTGAAGATGAATGTTTTGAGGTAGAACATATGTTCTTACATGTGTTTTTAAATTTGGATTACAGAATCAAAAAAAGAGCAAGGATATACAGCAGCCTCTTTCATAAACCTAGCAGACTAATCTAACTCACCAGGAATCAAACCCAACGCTTCCTGTCTAAGCTTTGGTACTCAGTTTGGAAAGCTGTATAACTAGATGCTGTAAGCAAATCAAAGTGTAGCCTGGCACAGTTATGAATCTGGCACGATTATGAATTTCTAAATGGTAGGTAGCATATAGCACAGTTCAAATGCTTGCCTCGAATGCTCACATGCTATTAATGTCATTTAGAACAGTGACTGAATTAGGCTTGCCTTGGGAAATTAAGGACGTTGCACCTTTTTCCAGGGATGCAGCGCTGCTATGGATGGAATTCGCTGGTACAACAGCCAGTTTGTGTGTATGGCCTCTGTAGACTTGGCATGCTAAGTTACTCTGTTGTACAGGTTGCTGTATGACACTTGTGTAAGTATTGCAGCATGCTCCACAGGTTTTGAGCGCGCTCCATTTCCCCAGCAATCCTCTCTTTCTATGGTCTTCCGTAGTATTAGCATGTCCTGGAAAAGGCTTTCCCCTCTGAGTAAGCTGCCAGCTGGCCAGTAGCTGAAACATAGGCATTAGCTGCCACTGGGGAAAATCAGGGTGAATTTAGTCATTTGGAATACTTTGGCACAATGAAGTGCTGGTCCCCTGGTTAATGGCAGCATGTTTAGATACAGTAGTGTTATTCTACAAGTTAAGTGCCAAAGAGCCAAGTGTTCCAATGCAGACTTAAAGGAAAGTCAAGCCTCTGAAAATAAATTGTATTGAGAGAAGCTGATGAAACCCTGCTAGTGAAAGGGAAAGTATATAAATGAGGTAAGCATGCCAAATATTGTGTTAAATGTTACAGTACTGGTATGGCACAAGACTTCTTGCAAATATTCTTCTCAGGTTCCTGAATTTGGTTCAAAACGAGCTTGATGAACTAGAAAAAGCATGTCTCGCTTTTAGTCCTTTCCTCCTGAGCGTGTTCCCAACAGGGACGCTGTTAAGTATCATGTTCCCAAAATGAATGCTAATGTAGTGACACCCCAACACAGTGTAACAGAAATTTCATAATGCAGTGGGAGTTAGTCATCTTATGCTGTGATTTATCTGAATTACTCTTTTCTTTATTTTGAAGAATATATATATTATGGAATCAATGCCCTGAGACATGCTTGTTGATAGTGTTGCTTGTAATGCTCATGTTACTATTCAGAAAGATGCACTTTCTTCTTTGGGGCAAGACATAAATATGTAAAATGATTTCTGTTTTCAAAGCGTAGGTAACCGACAGACCTACAGGAAGACATTTCATAACTTTTCAGAATACTTTGTGTGTTAAATCCGGATGCTCTAATGTATGAGCACTATACCCTCCATATATCTAACTAGTCCTTCTGCATAATTACAGTTAAGAGAAGTCCACAGAAGACTCCAACTTCAGTCTGTACAAGAAAGTGGTCTGCTGTAATACAGCATCTCAGATAGTTTCAGACACATGACGACATTAAATAACTCTTATTTATCACTAGACTAATAGGGAGTCCACAAAAACTTAGCCAAGTGGAAATAGTATTGTGAAGTTTCATCTGAAGTTATCAGGCCAGCTAGTAAGGGAGAGAACTGTGGAGCTGTAGTAAAGACCTGTGTTGAACTGGAAGCATTTTCTGAAGAACTTGCCTCCCCCTTTATCTGATGGGAATACGGGAGTTAAGTTGTGATCTGAATGATCTGCAGGGAAAAGAATCATAGAATCATAGAATCATTGTGGTTGGAAAAGACTCGTCTTTTAAATACCTCCAGGGATGGGGACTCAACCACTTCCCTGGGCAGCCTGTTCCAATGTTTCACCACTCTTTCAGTAAAGAAATTTTTCCTCACGTCCAATCTAAACCTCCCCTGGCGCAACTTGAGGCCATTTCCTCTTGTCCTATCGCTTGTTCCTTGGGAGAAGAGACCGACCCCCACCTCGCTACAACCTCCTTTCAGGTTGTAGAACCCTCAGAACGTTCAAAATTCAGGAGTTTTTTTTTTTTTAATCCGGTTTGTTTTGTTCTGTTTCATTTAAAATTAGACTATACTGAGGTCATATGAATAAAGGAATATTTCTCAATTTATTTTTATTGAGTGGGCAAGATAAGATAAAACCTACATATAGTTAAGACTGCGGCCGGCTGCATATCGTCCATCTACCTTTGATCCTACGCTGCAGAGATTTATGCATGGGTCATACGCAGGGGGAATCCAACTGGTGCTGACAGCAGGTCGCCTGCTGCCCCGGCCTGTAGGCCACTGCTTGAGAAGTCTTGGTTAGGGGTGATGGGGATCAGATGTCAACCTCTCACAGATCACATGTGGAGAAACTGGAGCTCCCTGCACATATCGCAAGGTTATCAGTTGTGTCTGAAATATCTGGTATCTTGTACAGGAACAACAAAATTATGTGCAAATGATGGTGGCGTTTTATTTTCTTTTGTACCAAAATACTGGCATGTCTTTCCACCTGGAAACCTCATTTAATGCTTGATGCTCCAGATGAAACCTGAAGGGGATTTTCTAATGGATGCATGAATACTTGAGGAAAAAGCTACACAGAAAAGAATAGGGGAAGTCTGGGTTATTTGTTGTAAGTAATATTTCTTGGCTAGTCAGATACCCTTAACGTTATTGCTCTGTGCTTTGTGCACAGAGATTCTTCTGTATGGGGAAAAACTAGAAAGCAGAATGTTCTGAAAGATCATCCTCGTCCGTCTTTGTCCCCTTTATGCTTGCGCAACAAAAGCTTAAGAGTACATTAAGAATAAATGCCAGTAATGTACTGATGGGAATACTTTCATTCAAAGTGGACAATACAGGCTGCATGAAGCCCAACACTTAAGGGTATGAACCCTGTTGATTAATCCTTAGGTTCTCTTTCTCATGTGTAACGCTGTATGCACTTTAAAATCTAGGAAGGTAGTTTATGCAATAAAGATTTATCAAAAGGCGTGTATTTGCAGATAGGGAAGTGACAGGCACCAGGACGTACTGAGGTATGAAACAACTTTCTGGCATTTGAGGAGAGCTGCTAAGAAAGTGCATCAGGGAGAAAGGCTTTCTGTGAAGTTTTGGGAACATGGGAATAAAGCTGGGCCAAAAAATCAGCTTTATCCTTTTTGCTTTGCTGGGGAACTTCTTCCAGAGTCTGTGAGCTGCTTTTTTTTTTTTTTTCTTCCTTTTTTTTTTTCTTTTTTCTTTCTTTTCCTCTTAGAAGTACCATCTGGTTTTCAGTGTTTGTTTATTTTTCCAAGGAGACAATATTTTGGGATAGGGAGTGTCCTTTTGCCTTTGATTTCTGTGTGATGTTGCTTTACTGTTTAGATGTGCAATTTGTTAAAAAGTTTCTAGCAACTTGCGTTCGTCTGTAGAAATGCTGTTGGCTACCAGTATCCTTTGCTTTTTACCATTGCCATTTCCAATGCTGACAATTTGTTGTCTTCAGATGATAAATGAATTTTTTTTTTTTTTAAGAAAATGAAATGATTGAACCTACCAGCATTTGATAACTGATGGCTGTGTTTTTACATATTCTGTGTAGTTATTCCTATACTAGCTACAGTACTCATTACCCTTTTGGATCCCAAGCTACTATTCATAGCAAAGACAAGAATCTGCACAAGAAAACACGTGGACTTGATTAATATCCTTAATTACACTGCACTGAACCAAAGGGTAATATTTCTTACTGGCTCCCGTTAATAATCAGTTATGTCTCAAAGCAGTTGGATCAATAACCTGTATATTTTTTTTTCTTGGGCACTCTGCTTATTGTATTAGTATGAAAGTATTAGGATGAAGAAGACTGCAAATGTTAACTAAAATCCTTCAGAAATTTGCTATCGATTTACTGAAAGTTTGTCAAATTGGAGAGGTTCAAACAGCTCAGCAGTTGGCATTTTTTCACAGAAAATTTGTTAGAGGATTTCAGCCAGCTCTGCTGAGTGCAGGGGACATTAAGCAGGGAAATATTTTACAGGGGCATGTCTTTAGCTCTCTTGCCTGTTTGCCTGGTAAGGCACAGGCTTATTCCCACTTTGTGCTAGAGCAGCTCTTTGCTTAAGCAACTGTGGCCTCTCAGGAGCGCACTTATATATTACTTTAGGTACAGCACTGTGTCAACAGCACTCCGGGCTGGGGCAACGGGATCTTAGCCTGTATGTTGTACCCCCATACAGACGTGATTTAAACTGGCTGTCCTTTGGCTTCAGCTGTAAATTCCAGGTTAAACGTGTGGTAGTCAGTAGTCTTCTACGTATGCTTTGTGATGGTTTGCACTGCCGCTGGCTCACTGCACTGGGGCTCCTCTTGTTGCTGTTCATCCTCTGAGTTTTGTCATTAGAGCCTCTCCACCCATTGCTAAGCGAATTATCGATACGATATGTCCTTAATTTCTTTGGCAGCCTCATGGAGCCAAGGTGATAGTGATAGAGGATTGAGCTTCTAAAGGTTTCCATTCACCTGCATAACTTTGAGTACTGTGCTGCGCGCCTGCGTATATGCAAGTTTGAAACTGTCCCAACATGGAATTGTCTCACTTCATCCTCAGTCCATACCTGTAGCTGCGACCTAACTGCAGCTGTAATGCTGACAACCGACAGGCTGCTCTTTGCTCCCTGCAGCATTAAATCATAAAGGCAAAACCTTGTATTGCTTTTAGTTTTGTGGAGAGTGGGGGGAAAAGAAATCCCTGAAGTGAAAGTGATAGGATGTGGATAACAGATTTTAATTGCTGCTTTCTCAGACTGTCTGTAGTCTGGTTAAAACAGATTTTCCTGCTGATTCGCATGAAAGAAGACAACGTTTTAAATATTGATGTGTATGTGAAGACTTTCTAAAGTGCCCAGATGGACCTCTCCAACTGTGTTCCTCTGATAATGTTTGTTGTGTTTCTTCTGATAGGCAGCCACCGGGCTCCAGTCAGGGACGCCGTCCCTCCGGACCGTTGCTGCTCCCCAGGCAGCGTGGCTGGCTGACGTTCTTCCTGTTGGCACCCGAGTGTTTCAGGTATGTCACTAACGTAAAACCAGAATGTATAGATCTTTTTTCTCTTTTTTTTGGTTCAGTCTTTTATTGGTTGATGAAATATTTCATCTGAGCCAGGACAAAAGCATTTTCTTTTCAAACCACGAAGATGCCCAACAACTGGGTTTTTCAAGGTAACTGAAGCAAAAAGAATCATCAAAATGTTTGAAGTCTATTATTTCAGTTTTATAGATTTTTTTTTTTTTTAAAAAGGTTTTTCAACTGAAAATATAGACCGATTTTATTTATTTATTTATTTTTAAACTTGGATTCACAACCGTGTTTGTCAGCCCAGGACTGGTCTGTGTGAACACTTTATCCACCCTTCCTCATCTCAAACTGCCCAGCTCTCTAACCACGTGATTTCAGCGAGACAGCCATCTCAAGGCTTCTTGATGTAAAGACATTTGAAATAAGTTCAAAGGGTTAACACACAGGACAAGAGGAAGGCTATTTCTGTATCTGAGACTTCAGTGGGAATGATTTACTGTGAACAGAAGAGCGTATCTCAAAAGTAATCTTTTTATCTGTCTCTGCCTGCAGAAAAATTTACGGTGACCTAAGAATATCTATAATGGCACAATTTACATGGCACCTTTTGGCTGATGAGAAATAGCCGTCTCAAAATGACTAAAGGCATTAGGAGTTTTAGCCTTGTTTTCAAAAATAATGTACTCGTAGAATTGCTGACAATTTTTTCTGGTTTAATCATTTCACCAAGACATTTATTACAGGTATGTCATAACCCAAAATAATAATGCAAATGGAAGCCTTATCAATCAGCTGGTTAAGTTTTAATGCTCTTTTGGTTTAGCCTTTTTTGGTCTCTGAAATGATTTTGACAACTTTATGTGTTGTTGCTTAACACAGCTTGAAGATGAATGTTTGCTATATGAATCATGTCAGTCTGGTATAATTGGCAAAACTAAGCGCAAAGAAGACAGAAGTCTCAATGTATCATTCAAAAGTATCAATGGTACAGTCAGACTGAAATCCTATTGATATTTCGCTCAGACTTCGGGTCCTAAATGCCCAGGTTTTCTGAGTAAGTGGCACTCGAACTTCTAGGACGCTTAAATGCTCAGTATTATTTCCCTCCTTTGCTCTGAATTCAGCTCGTTACATATTTTAGATGTGAAAACCTAAATCCTCATCCTGTGCAGAGTTAGTACGGTTAAGATTGCTTGAAATGTAAATGGTTTTGAAAAACTGATACGTTCCTTCAGGTACTGTTGGAGAGGTTTCTGAGGTGTCAACAGAGAAATGTTTGATGAAAATAAGGGAGGGCGCTTTGGAGTTGTTTGATGGCCTGGTATTGGGACACTCGCATGGCAGTGGGAGTCTTCGGTTCAGTCGGATGCTTTTCCTCAAGACAAGCGGCCCAGCACAGCTTTCCTACCATTGGGGGGGAATATTTTCATCACAAAGCACTTGATTTATGGGACTGTCTCTGTAACAGTTTTCTTTGTTTGGGGATGGGAGGAGAAGAAAAATTGGCAAGAGAACTCCGCTTTTAGGGTAGTGCTTCTTTTTTATTATTTTTTATTTTTACTCCATAAATACCAGATTTTTGCCTCCTATTCTCCTAGTATGAAGGAATATATTGGGGTTCCCAGTGAAATGCCTCTTGTACTTGAAGGGTAAGGAGATAAAATGTTAACCTATGTCCATTTCCCCACACACACAGAGCAAAGCCATACTCTTTTACTTCCAAGGTTTCATGAAAACAGCCCTAATGTCTTTATACTTCTGTATTCCAACATTACTTTTTCGTTCAGTTTTCATTGCTGTGACTCCGCTACTGCCGTTCAACAATTTTGTGTGTCCCCTCAGGTGATACATCCTTCAGAAAGGCAATCGTAAAGATCAGTTATTATATCCCATGTGGCCTTTTGGTTTATCATTTTAAATGACCTGCAGCAGACTCTGCCTAAGGCGTGCAGTTGCTTTGTGGCATAGTGGTTTCAAATGTCAGCATCTGTTTTCATTTTGCACGTATTTTGCATGTAGGTGTTCGTTAGCTTAGAATAAAGCATAATGTTGACATTTCTTTTGATAGACAGAGATGGCAACAATCGTGTTGGCTGGCTGCACATTAAAAAAATCTGTTCTTTCCAATGGGGAAATGGTTGGGGCTTTTTTCTGTTTTTCTTTTGGTTTCCCCCAACAGGCTCCTCAAATTATTATTTTTCATTCATTTTCTGTTTTCTTGCCAGAGGTAATTATTTTTCTACAGATCACTGTATTACTAACATGTAAATTCATCTGTCTGGAGAACACATAAACCTTAAACCAGAGAAGACTGCCTTCAAACACACAGGTAGAGAGTGTAGGTCTGCGGTGCTCTCTTTTCCCTTCAGTCTTTGCTGTAGGCTCCTCAGATTAAATTACATTTTTTCTGTATGAATATATTGATCTTGTTCATACTTCTGATTTTTTTTCACCGTAATTACTAAACCTATTGTTGATTCATTCTTTTCAATGTGGAGGTTTTAAAATGTAGTGGGAGGTTTTAAAATGCAGTGCAGGAACATCTTTGTATGTACCATTTTACTGGCACCTGATCCTGTTCAGCGAATCAAAACAACATTGTATGATTGTTATTTTTTGTTTACTGGTCATTTAGCGACTGACTTTTAAAAACAAAGAAAACCCACAAACAAACAAAAAACTGAACAAAAAACCCACCACCAGCTGGCAATAATCCCCTTAGAACTGTACCTGCTCTGTAGACTCTTGGAGTCCCAGGAAGAGTTTTTATTTCTGAAGCCGTGGTCTTGACTTCTTTACTCTTGACTTCTAAAATCTCTTTTCACTCTGTTTTTCCTTTTTTTTGGAGGAGGGGGGTAAATTCTTACCACTTTTTAAAAATGTTATGCCTCTTTTTATAGCAAATAAAACATTTTTTTAATAACTTAAAATGTGGAAATACTTACACAAAGTATTTTGGGTCTGCCTAATTGGTAATTAGCTAAAACCCTTTGATAATCGCCAATGAGACTTGCATGCCTTTTTGTAGAGAAAATGCTGCAAACTCTAAAAGGTTTTAGGGTTTTAATTTCTTTGCAGAAAACCCCTCAGAGTAGGTGAAAAGGCAGTGTAACGCTCAGGGAAGGTCATTAAAGTTTTCAATTTAAATTGATTACAAGGAAATGATATGCCAGAGGAAAAAACAATAGATGAAAAGCAGTGTCCCTAGATGGCAAGAGAAGATGAATGCTGTATGTTTTCCCCACCTCAGATTGTCCATGACAAAGTATGATTGTCTAATATCTCAAGATGAGGAGGCTAATACAAGGCCATAAATCACAGTGAACAGCTTTTCAAATAATAAAACAGTCTGCCTTCTCGCTAATAGGCCCCAAGTTAGGACCCTGAAATGGTGAAAACAAGGCGAGCGTTCACCTCCGTGTGGGTGACAATGACTTTTGCATATTTTGCATCCACAGATTGTCTGGGGAGACAGCTGAGAGCTCAACATATTGCAAATACAGCAGATTTGTAGCCTGCTTGTTAGTTACTTATATGTGAAGATTAATAAGAAAACTACGGAAGATGTGATGTTTGTGTGTAATTTAGCTAACATCCGCTACGTAAACTCTCATAGCCCATGTGAGTCTAGAACTCAGTTTCTGGGAATATTGTTTGTTGTATGGTTAGATTTCCATGCTTCCACAGAGAGTTTTAAAGTTGGAGCTGGTGCTCATGCTTGAGACATCGTTACTGGATCTCTCTCTTTCTCTTTTTCTTCTGACTTTTCCTTTGCCCGGCCTTGTTCACTCTGTGAGTCTGACACAGAAAACCTGCTTTTTCATAGGAGAGGCTCGTATGACATGTAAGAGCCCATATAAGCTCTAACAAAGAGGTTCACTTAAGACTGACTTTTCTTCCCATAGTTAAAATTTAAAAGAATCCAGACTGGGAACAGCAGAACAAAAAGTATGAGAGAAATATGTTGATAATCTATGAGCATTTTGAGCTGCATAACTGTGAAGGAGATGAAGCTGTCCCATGCCCTCTGAAAGAGTTACGTCAATAGCGGGAGAAAATTAATAGCCTTGTTTTAAGCAAAATCAAATATCTTGTATGATGACAATGTGCAAGGGTTTATGCACAGCCAATGCACTAATCGTTTCCCTGACGGAAAGAAGCAGAAGTCGTCCAAATATCGGACGCGGGTTTTGTAATTTTTCACTAGTGGAATGAAGTCGACTTGGCAGGAAGCTGTGGAAGCAAAAACACAAGTACAAGGGTAGTTGCTAAGAAGAAGTTATAATTCTAGTAACTATACCTGCATTTAAAAAAAATATTTTTTTTTCTAGTGATAGAATACAGGGCAGAACACAGGAGCAAACACAGGCAGTTGAAAAAAATTAAAATTTCCCTTTTTTGTTAATCTACATATAAACACCTAGTTAAATGGAAGCATCTTTGCTTTCTTTCAATTACAATGGAAAACTGAGAAACAAAAAACTTCATTCCGATACAGTTTTATTTGTATGCCTTTGTTTGCATTGGAACTTGGAGTTTGTGAAGCTGGGATTAGTTTTTCTTTCAAACACATTAAAACCTACTGAAATATAGCCAATTTGCTCTAATTTGTTTTGGCCATCGTGTGTTTCCGAAGTTAAGAATTTGATCTTGAGTTCAATGAAGAACGTTATCATTCTCCAGAAATCAGTAAAAAATACTAGATGCTCACAGCTAATTAATAGTTACAAAGTAGAGTAGACAATTTCCAGAAATCTGAAATTTTAGTACATCCTCACTGCAAAATTGAAAATATGAAATATCATACATCAATGCAAACAAAGCCCTAAAATGAAACTGAAACAAATTATCTCAGTGACTGCTGAACTTTACAGCAGTGTGGTCAGTTAAGATGCAAACCCCCTGAAATCCATCCCTTGATGAACTGGACAACGTTTGACGTTTCTTATACTAGTTGTTATCTTAGCAACTAACTGTATATGATTAATATAAATTGGAATAATTTGATGGGCTACTGAGTGGGAGAAGGGGAGAACTTGATTCTCTTCTGAGCCCTGCTGCTACTTAACTGCTCTGCTTTTAGTACATTTGTTGCATCTGAAATAGAATGATTTCCATCAGGTTTTGAGATCTGAGGTGGAAAAGCACGGTACTGAGAATTATGATGACTGGAAGATACTAAGATATTGCGAGACTAGGTGAGCCTTTGTATGCCTCCCCAAGTCTCCTTATACCATCTTACTTCCTCTTGAAGCCTTCTTCATTTTTTCTACATGTAACTCTCAATTAAAACAAAACAAAAACCACTTACTGTAATTGGGATAATTTAAATACAGAAAAGAAGGGAAGTGAGAACTTACGGGACCAGAGCTCTGAAGTCCTCTTTCCTTTGCACAGATTCTAGAAAATAAAGAAAAGGAAATTTGTGCATTTCTCTTTATCTTTCTCTTGATTATCTTCTGTTACAGAAAAATTAAAACATAAATTTGGTCATTATGTAGCTGTTCCAGTGCTTGAAAAAATTTTTCATCCATTTTCCATCCTTAGAAGCGGTGCCAGCCTTTGGTCCCTCTTTCGTGACAAGAACATGAAACTAACCATACAAACCCAAAAGATTTTCAATGTAAATCTGGAATAATCTCGCATAAAAGAAAAGTACACTTAAAATAAGAACTTTACACTCAAGCTAATTCAAATAAATCAATGATTCAATTGAGCTAAATTTTCTGTTTCCCAGCAAAAGTAGTCTTTGAGAACCTCAAGGTTTTTAACTGTCTTGTAAAACAGAAAATGCCTATTGATTGTCTTGATCGCCAGTGATCCTTAATTGTTTAAGAGGAAGGGAAGACTTGTTTCGTGTCCAGTTCATACAGGCAGCAAAGGGAAAATTCGTTTGTATGATGTTTAAATGTCCCTGTCGCATCTTTGTCCTATAAGACAAAATCCTTTTCTTATAAGAGGTACACAAGGAGATGAAGACAAAATGGCATTGATTCACTGCAAGTTAATCCCCCTACAAGGGAAGAAGATTTATTTATGTACAACAGCTTCAAAATATTCTCTTAAAATTCCTCCTTCAGCTGGTTTGGCTTAAGTTTAAAAATGATTCTCCGGTAGAGAAGCCCTGTCTATCTCAGATGCAGGTTGTTCCGAAAACCTCCTCCTCTTACAACTAATACACTTTGCAGGGCGCAGACTATCTTTCTGGAAGAAGTCCTGTGCTCTACATGGGCCAAAATAGTCTCAAGGCTTGATCAATATTGACAGGCTAATTTGAGCTAAAATAGCATGGACCTCAAACTCACACCTCTGAACCACATTTACTTTGGTATGTGGAGTGAAAGAATCCTATTTCAAACTAGAAAAACCACTTCCAAATTGTAAATATTTTACTGAATAAGAGCATTTGAATTAAAACAAATGGCAAAAATTTCAAACTACGGAGAAGTAATTTAGAACGGAGCTTTCTGTGAGTCATCAGCACAGGTAACCTGTGTGAAAATTATGAGTGAAAAAATACCTGCTTTCAGATAATTCCCCCTCTAAAACCCACTTAAATTCATTTTTTCAGTGGCTAGCAGATGAAATCCCTATTTTAGACTCCCTGAGAATGCAATACCTACAAAACATATTTGGGGTAGGAGAAAAGCAGGACAAGCTAGCTCCTAGAAGAAGCTCCACCGAGTGCGTGTGTAAAACAAATACTGCTAGGACAAAAATTACTTTGTATTCTAATCATGATCGTATTTCCCGTTGTCAGTTGTACAAAAACAGTGCATCAAACATCCAAATGAGTTGAGATGTGTTTTGCTGATTACTGCAGCAGATGGTACATCTCAATTAGGGAAAAATATTTTCTCTTGGCTTATTATACTTTTAAATTAAATTCAGTTTGAGTGGAAGATCAAACATAACAAAACAAAGGATTTTCTCTGGTTCTTTTATCATCAGGCTGGGTATTGCACAAAATAGTAATGTATTACATTAAGTAGTAACCATGAATGGCAAACAAAGCTGCTTATTCTGTTTCATTTTTTCCCGCCATAATGTCAGTATGATGATGTAGCAAAATGCATTAAGAGCTGGAAGCTGGTGGCTGAAATTAATTTTGTTTGATTTGCACAGAAGTTACCTGGGTTGTGAAGGGATGATGGAAAATACACCAACTGTGCAGGAGAAGCAGCAGGTTGTTCAGGAGGTGATGGTATCTCCCGCTGCCTTACATGAAGGGCAACTGGTTGTAGAAGGGATTATCTGACTGTGAGCGTTACAAGATGTGATTTCTTTTGCCTCTAATTTTGAGAGAAATACCTTGTTGGTATAGTAAAACTTCTTAGATCACTTAGCAGATGTGGCAGGCACACTATCATGGAAGGAACAGTAATCAAATATAAAAATATTAACTTCTTGTTTTGTTTGCTTATTTTGCAAAAGAAATAGTGCCAGGAGCACAAAACTGAACTGAGGAGGTACGCTTACTTCCGTTTCATTCGATCCAAAGCTGCTATCATGTGGAATAGAGTTTTCCATAAATTGCATTAAAATCTTTAGATATAATAATGTAAAGTGAGGTAGTATTTTGTTGCAAACTACAGGCTGGCTGAGAAAACAGAATACTAGGAATTCACTCGGCTGAGCCCTGTCACCCAAGTAACATGAAGATATAATGTTAACTGCTACAATTAACACTGATTATACATCAATGACTTGGGTAGCCTTAGAATTATAAGAAAAGGGATTAAATCATCTCTGATTTCACAGCTCCTATTGAAGAAGCAGAAACACAAAAATGTTTGTGTTACTAAGGCTGTGATAATTACTCGGCAAAAAATGTACTTTCGTGACACTCCTTTCATTTGGAATAGACCCTTAATCAGTAAAACATTAGCAGTAGTGCTTGCATTTTGCTGCTTGGAAGGCTATTCTGTCGTATTCTGAAAAAAGCAAAGGAGTTTGAGGGATTCTAAAGGCAATGGGAAGGCAACGGGTCACATTTACTCCTGCTGCAACCTCTTTGTCAATGGATAATGAATTACATCAAAAATGAGTTTTGCCTTACGTTGAAGATGAAGCTGACCTTCTTTCAAATAACCACAAATGGGCAAAAGTGGTTTTCTTAGTCATTTGCTACCTGCATGCTAAGTGTTTAGTATAATACTTCATTTATCAGTCTAAATATTCAATTATAAGACAGCTCTTGATGTTTTAAACTTGCTGTCGCTATCGGGCCAATGCGTTTCTGCCAGGTACGTTTGGAACAGGCAGTTCTGCTTTTGGCTAAACTATTTTCACTGACATCTATTTCTCAGCTTTTTTTTCTGTATCAGGGTATTTTCAACTACCAGGAACATTGCATAGAATAATTATAAACAATTATTGATCTCAACCAGGTTTGGGAACATAGCGTGGCTTCCTACAGTGGCTCCAGGGCAACCATGAAAATGACAACTTGTTCTCTGTCTACTCTTCCTGGCTGTGAAACATAGTAGTCTGAAGACTTCAGATATTTGCAACTTTAATTATCTTTGGAGTTCTACAAAATAATTAAATAACAGAACATGGTTGAAACCGAGACCGTGGAATATTTCGTTTTAGTTCATTCAGCTGAAATTCCTTTGAAGTGTGTTTCAGAATAGCAAACTATCCCACTGTACTTTGTTTAGTAAAAATGCTTGAAATGTATCTGCAAGTGTTTAGCAGTTATGAAAACTGGCTTTGGGGATACTGGCTTTATTCCTGGAAAATGGACTGTATTATTCAGAAGGTTTACTGCAAAATATGGATATTTTGATGATGGCTAAGAGCTTTAGTTCAGTAAAGACAAAATATTGTATGCTGTTTTTCTGCTGACCTCTGTGTATTAGTTTTGGTAGGCAAGAAGCACAAGGTTCACACTGTATAACTGGCTGTCCTAGCTCTCATTGCTGGAAAACATTTTTGACACTTCAGGTAGAGAAGTCAGTACTTGGATCAGCTGTAGAAACTAAATTACTTCTGTGCTAGAGCTGAATTTTCTGGGTCAAGTTCAAAGTATGTTGGTAAACCTAAATGGCTCAGTTGTTCCTTGGAGAAGGAGAACACAATTCTTCATAGTTAGTTTGCCAACCTTTTAGTAGTCTTTATCAGAGGGTTCTAGTCACTTGGACAACAGTTTTCCCCGTTCAATATTAAAGGCAATGAATACTGACTACAATGAGAGTAAATTCATTGTTGTCTTAGGATATAAAATAATTAGAAGCTAAAATGTAGTGACATTTTGTTGCTGTAGAAATGGTTGAATTGACAAGCACACTTAAGTTCAGGAAAAAGTGGTTATGAAAGTCAATATTGGTCAAGACAGCAGCCAATGCTTTCCTCTCAACCATTTCCTTTGACAGTCGAGGACAGTACCAGTGGACTTCTTTCACCTCCTTCCTGGCACCTCTTTTTTTTTTTTTTAAAGTGCGCTATTTTGGCATGTTGGACTTAAAGAAAACATCAAGAAATGCAAAATCTAAAATGTAAAATGTGAATGGCGGTGTTAATTTGCCCAAGCTACACCTATTTTTATGCATGAAATCAGTTATCTCTTGTGTAAGGAGAAGGTTCAGAAAACATCAGTACAGCATGTTGTTAGCTGAAGTTGCTTCATGTTCAGTTTTGGTTTTAATTTTGTGCAGCTTTGCTCTTGCTTATTTTACTTAAAACTGTCCTGCGTTTTGCTCAACTGGTCCCAGTTTAAATGATGTCAGCTAAGCCAGAGAACCTGAATGTCTGTCCTTTACGACGTCCTGTGTTTTGGCCTTGATTAGTGGTGTTGCTTACGCTGTCAATTATTAGTAGATACTGCTGCTGCTCTGCTCTTTGATCCTTTCGGCCCTTCATTCTGCCATGCCTGGTGAGTAATGATGGTAGGGGGGAGCAAGGTCTGCTTTGTTCAAGGATTGCAGGCCACTTCACATGCATTACTTCTTCAGCAGTCCTCTCTGATATTTATGAATGTGAAGCCTGATTCAGAAGTAGTGTAATGTCAAATGAGTACAAATCCAGAAAGTACAATGGGGTTTGGAGCAGGCCTTTGTACTGTGTTCTCCAAAGCGAAAAATAATGGTCAGTAGCTTTTAACTGTACACAATGACACTTGTAATGCTGCAGGACTGGAAGCAAAGAATGGTCTGTGCCTTCCAGCTTTACTCAGCAGCCTACTGAGTTCTTTCGGTGGTCCGTGAAGATGGATATTGGTCAATAAACTGTGTCAAAAAGAAGGGGAAAACCAGGGAGCTAGATCTTAATTACCATCGGATTTAGGGTTAGGCGTGGTTGGAATTAAGTTTCTGGCCCCTGCTTTGCTCTTCAGACATTTGTTTGAGATAATTCTTGTGAGCGTGTTTCTAATTTAAAAGCCGGGGAGGGGAGGAGGAAGTCGCTGGTATACTAATAGCCAACAACAGCGATGAGCTTACTTGTCCTCAGAGGGAGAAATTTGGCCCATGTCTGTCCGGCAAGTTTCCGAATGCTTGCTGGCTGCCAGCCTGCCTTGCCTCCGAGGCTGCAGCTAGGACAGCCAGCGTTCAGCCCGGGCTTGAGCTCTCCCACGTATAGGGCAAGAAACAGGTCTGGGCAGACCTGTTGGAGAAACACAGTAAACACGACCTCAGTATCCTACTGACTATTGTCAGGGTCTCATCATGTATCATGTACACGTCGTCTGGTAGGTGAACGATCCCATCAAGGCACTATTAAAAATAATGATAATGCCAGCTTTTCTCCCAGCATTCGGTTAAAGATTAAGCTTAAAATTTTAAATATATTTGTATTATTGTATGCCTTTTTCCACTATACATTTGGATGTCGCTCTATAAGATTATATATTTAGACTCTCTTTGAGGAACTTTTACCTATCGTTAAAACTAGTTCATTCTCAATTCACTGAAGCCTAATTATCCAAATTGGCTCTAGCTACTGCTGTAACTATTTGGCCTTTGTAATTACATGAGGTCTTTAAACCAGAGATTATTAAATGTAAGAAGTTGATATTTAAGAGTGTGTGTGTACAGAGAGAGCAGGAAGTACAGAAGGTAAGTTGATAATTAAATGTGTGTGTTTGCGTAGAGGGAGTGCAAAGTACAGAAGGTAAAAGAACTGGAAACTGTTCAGATGCTTGCATATGCTTTCTCTTTCCTCTCTACTGCATAAATGCTTCCAACTACCAAGAAAGTCAATGTTAGCTAAATGTAAATTAAAATATGTTTGTGTCCCAGTGCAGTAGTAGAATTAGTGTGGGAGAAAGAAAAGAGTGAAGAATAAAGAAAGCATATGTTTAGGCAACGGCATTAGCAGAAAGAGACCTTAAATAAGCTTCCATTTAATCCTCTTCATTGTAAATTTGTATACAGATTTCTCTTGTAAAGGTGGCTAAGCTAAATATTTCCTAACGTCTCCTTTTGTCACTGTTTCAGATTTCCACTGCAAGTGCATCATTGTGTTGGCTTAATGCAAGCAATGTGCTTTTTTTCTTCTTCGTTGTGGGAACTGACTAAAACTGCAGAGCCTTTTGACCCTGAAGGTGTCTTGGGTAGAGCCAACTCAGTTTTCGTGGCAGGTAAATGAAACCACTAGCTTTCTCATTGTCACTCCTACTTAGAACCCTTTTTTAGGTGATTGCAATGATGCTTGTTCTTTCTTTACTTTCATGGTCCTATATACAATATGAAATTGCTATTTAATACTGTAAGTCCAAGGGGAAATAAGGTAAAGATTTGGAAAAAAGTCATAGAAAGAGTCATACTGAAAAATATTGATGGCTAAGTATCCTGTTTGCAGCATTAAAAAAAAAAGACAAAGCCCACAGCCAGCCTGCAATGCACCTGGCCTGTTGAGCAAAGATCCCCTCCCTTTCCAGCTGGTTCAGACTTCTTCCAAATTTTTGTCTATTTGTCTTCTGTGTGGCTGTTACTGAGCAACAGTAAATGCATACAGTTTTTGCTGGTGTTTTTTTCCCCTAATACTTCCTTTGTCTTGACTCTCACCGGATATAGGAGAAGAAAACAATATAAAAGCAGGGTATCTATAATAGAAGAATAGCTTTCTAATTTGTTTTTCAATCTTCAGTTTGAAGTAGAAAACCTTTAAAAGTTTGAGGGTGTCCATAGTTTACAATTTATAGGAATAAATAATTCACCAGTATCCATAGTTTACAATCTCTAGGAATAAATAAGAAAACAAAAAGAGATTAAAAATCTGAAAAACTTGATAGTTTTCATAAATATTTTTGGATCTTTATTCAGTTAGTATGTTTGATAGTTCCTTTGTGCACTATAGTCTATTTTTCCTTTAACAAAGACCACGGTTTTGGCAGATGTTAAATTTTATTGCTTAAAAATATCAACATCCATGATAGATTATTATTTAGGCGACTGTTCCAAAGACATTACCCAAGCTGGTAAAGAAAAATTGCTTTGCAAATTAAAAATTAAATACATTTTTCTTTGCTGCTTCAAAATGGTTTATCTCAGCCTGCGCCCTATTTTATGTGTGCCAAGAGTCTGTCAGGAATTAGGCAATTAAATATTGTGATAGAATGTGATTTGAATTTGGATTCGAATGAGTATTGGGAAAGAACGTACAAAAATAAAAAGTGTGTTTCAGAAAAACCCGCGAGCCTAGTCCCATTAAGCTGCACTTGCAGTGGCGGATCAGGTCTGAAAGACTTTCCATTAAGTGTGTGTTTGTGTGCTGGATTTTGTGTTTCCTGCCAAGACTTGTGTATATACTTAATACACTACTAATAGTTGTTTTGACTGCTTATACAGTGTATACTCATGCAGCACGCTACAGCTGTTTGTGTTCCAGTTGTGCCGACAACACTAGGAAAGCTCAGAATGACTAAAGGCTGAAATGTTATCAGCCGGTTGCTTTTGTTCCGTGGTCATCCAGGGGAAAGGCTATTGGAATCCAAATTATTGCCATAAACTAGAAGGAAGTTGTGCATCTCTTAGGTTTAAAGCAGAAACTGAGAAACCAGAATCTTGAGAGAGCAATCGTGGAATTTTTTTTTTTTTTCCCCAGTAAAACATCAATTTTTGCTTAAAAACCAAATAAGATTATTTGGGGGAAATAGTCTGTGAGCCACCTGCCCACCTTCCCCCTTGTATGGGAATCCCAGCATTAAAAAATGTAATGCAATTTCAGGGACCACAGAGGAAAAACTAACACCACGGCTGATTTATGGGACCTGTATGTTTAAAGCTTGGCCAATTGACAGAGAGTTTAGAACATACTTGTTAATAACTAATCGTGAAGGATAAACGTTAAAAATTAAGAATAATTTCTCTTCTTGCAAAAGGACAAGAGGCTGTAACCTGGAATAACGTATTGTCGTGGAGAAAGGAGAAATTTAGGGTGAACGTCAAGAAAAGTTTCCTGACAGGAAGTTTTATTAGGCAGCGGAACTGAATCTCAAGAGAAGAGACAGGAACCCGCTAGGTTCAGACATTTAAAAGAGACAGAAAAATGTCAGGAGAATAATGTCCTCTAGGGAACCATGTACAGCTATTGCACGACTGGATATTAACCTAATATGTCTCTTTCATTTCCACCTTTCATAATTCCACGGTTCATTAGCCTGCACCCTCTTTCCTCTGCCCTCCGGTACCTCCAGCACAACTTTCAGGCAATTTGTAAAAACACATTTCTTGCAAAGCACGCGTAGCTTTCGTTCTGCGGCAGAACACTGTCCAGCAACCCTTCCTGATGAGGCCGCTTGTCTACCCAGACTTCTGCTGTCTCTGTTGCTTTTCTTTTCTAAGGCTCTGACAAAGATGCGATTACTTTCAGTCCCACGATCACTGGTTACAAATATTTTTTTCTTTCCCAAAAGAGGGAAATTCAACCCTAATTAGAATAATCCTAAAATGTACTGAGTTGGGGCTTTTAGAAGAAAAATGTGTGTGTTCTTTCTGCTTTCAGGCATTTTAAGACCTAAGCTGTTTAGCAGATGACTTGTTTCATGAGAATGTGAAACAAAAGAAAAAGACCTGTAATCTCTGTCGAAAAATTCTGAAAAAGGGACACTAATTCTTAGGAAAGTCGCATTTTAAAAGAAGTTTTTATGAGTCCCTTGCTCAAAGATGAGTTGCCAGCAGAATTCATAAGCTCAAAGCCCGTTCAACTTTGAGAGTCTTGCTCGCTCGTTTCATAACGACAGTTAATTTTCAGCCTTGTTCGAGGTGTCAGGGCTGTCAGCTGTGAGAAGGAGGATTAGCAAGCAAGTCAGAAAGAACATTCTCCCCAGCGTGTCTCATGTGTTGTCAGTGGCCTTTCAGCAGAGCTCCCTCCCGTACAGCTGCTGTGTGACATCATGGTGTGCGCTAGAAATCCCCGCGGACTTTTGCTGGGTAATTTGCTGGGAAATTGTTTAATCCAGCCTGGTGTCAGCTTTGCACTTTTAACTATTTTGTTGCTTTACAGACTAGCAAACATTTGTTTAGAAATATGAAATATTAATTTAGTAGATGCAAAAACCTGTGATGAATGGGCTGTGTAACATTTTTTTCAAGCTACTCTATCAATGTACTATTTTATGTACCGTTAAGTTACTGGTCACTGGTAAACTATTGCTTCAGTGCGGAATCTAAGGAAATGTGGAATTCAAAGAAGACAGTTCTTTGCTAGGTGTTTTTTCGTCTCTTTTGGAACGGGTATGTTTGGATACTACAAGGATTTCCGCCTCCAAAGAGATCAGAACAAGGGTTATTCACCTCTAACCTCAGTCACATCTATTTAATAAAGTGCTCTGTTCACAGGTTACCTTGAGAATTGGCCGAGGACTGGGGCTAACTTTCTGGCTTTTCCCCTGTGCCTGCGGAGGTTGGTTCGTTTGTTACAACTAAGTATTTCTTTGTTGAGCTGTATCTGAGACAGCCAACAACTGGGAGTCATAATATCGATGTTGTAGAAAATCAGTTTAAAACCAACCAGCTCAACAACTTCCTTCATCTCCCCGAATCAATATTGAGATTGAAGTGTCAGATAAAATCCTTTGGGTAGTTTGTTGTAGCTGAAATTAAAGACAAACATATAAGAATATCTTTTACTTTCAGGTTTTTCTCACAGCTCCTTACAGCTACACAGTTAGGAGAAACAAGTCGCTTACTAGAAATTAAACATTGCTGTCAAACAAAATTACCTTCTGTATACAAAGAACATGTTAGCAATCTGAATAACAGAGCGTCTAGTAGAAATTCGAATGCTCCGTGGGCCGAATTATCTATAAAGGTTCCTACTTTTTTTAGTTCCCCTGTTAAAAAAAATTAGTATAAACTGTAAATTTTTTTTTAAAGGCAAATTGATAATCCTAATGATGTGCTAATTCTAATCATTATCTGCCTCCATAGTATAATGGTAAATAAAAACTGTGTAACATACCTGCTTGGTAATATGGATATTGAGATGTGAAAATGATTATGCTGCCCAAATAAAAGGGCAAAATTCTTTTTTTTTTTTTTCCCCTCCGCTCACTATTGATTTGCACCACTGAAATAAATGTATGTGGTGAATCGATCTGCCTGAAGGTTTAGAAGTTGGGGGATAGTTTTTAAGGTTTCTTTTAGATTTTGATTGTAACGGTGAAGTTGCAAACTGCTGCAGTGACATTGCAAACACCCTGCCTTTGTGGTGTAGCTACAAGGGAGGGGGGGAAAGGTGTCCCTGCAGGTAGCGAGCGTGCAAAGGGGAAGGACACAAAGGCCCCTGTGGTAAATACAAGAACAAAAAGGATCAGCTTACAAAACCCAGTGACAGACTTGGCTATTGAGAAGAAATGCAGACGGTGACTATATATTTCATCAAAATGCTTCCTGGGACTCGAGAAAGTTCTGCTTTCGAAGATTGGCGTCTTCCTTCTCCTTGCCATCCTGAGCAACTGTCCCTGGCATAGCTTTGTAAAAGGTTGTCAACTTCTAGTTCCCATAGATGTTTCTTCAAATAGTTTAGGTTGCTCTCTGGTTTGTCGGTAAATATGAATGAGTGGAAAGCTCTCAAATCCCTGTGCCAGACTGCATGAGAAGTTATAAATTAATTTAGTGACCGATGGAAGGTAAACCTTTAAATTTAAACCTAAACCAAGACACAGTCACCTTTCATACCCAAGAAATTAATTAGTCTTTGACCAAAAATAGAGCTCTCATCTTGGCTATGAGCCATATTTTAACCACGGCATCCCTCTGGAAACACAGGAGTATGACTCTTCCCTGATGCCCTCTTCCCGCATTTTTCATAATTCCTGTTTTATGAGAAAGATAAGACAATCTAGAAACCTAAACCAAGACACAGTCACCTTTCATACCCAAGAAATTAATTAGTCTTTGACCAAAAATAGAGCTCTCATCTTGGCTATGAGCCATATTTTAACCACGGCATCCCTCTGGAAACACAGGAGTATGACTCTTCCCTGATGCCCTCTTCCCGCATTTTTCATAATTCCTGTTTTATGAGAAAGATAAGACAATCTAGACCTTTGGCCCCATGCTTTACAGTGCACCTGAGACATTCATTAATGGTCCAGAAATTATTTGTGTGTCGTGTCTTATTGGTTAAATATCACTTACTTATTTATGGCTTCATGCTTCTTTCTAGGGCTTTAGACGTTTATGTTAACAGGCAAGGGAATGCTCAGTATAAGATTATTTGGACCAATCGGCTTTAAAGCAAAGTTCTCCAGAGCTTGCTAGTGGCAGTCTCTCTCTTCCCTACAGCTCTTTTCTTTTCCAATGTTATTTCTTCAGCCAAGCGGATTAATTTTTTGAAATTATACTACGTGGCTGTTTTCTCCCATCCGTATTTGGTAAAGGACCCACCAGCGTTCTCAATTTCTTCTGTTTTTCTCCTCCCTGTGTGGAAAAAGACTTGTATTTTGTAAACTTGAGACAGAAGCATGATGGTTTAATGATAAGCCGTTTGGCAGCGGCTCTGATACCGCTCACCCTGAGTTCTCTTTGGGAGATGAGACATTAACCACCAACTGCCCTCTGCAACTCGCTGATAAGGGACCAGGCACACACATTTAAAACCAACTTTACACCCTAATGCAGGTGCTTGTAAGCACTGTTCATACTCATTAATAGGTATAGTATTAATTTTAGTAGAGGACACTAGGAAGAATACTTCTATTTTGGACTGGAAGTGATTGATTCACGTGTGTCTGCCCCATTTGGAAAAACAGATAGTTTGATTAGAGTCTCTAAGCAGCGTGCTGCGGCAACACTACATCCAGCCAGGGAGCTGCTGTATTTTTTTCAGAACTTTTTAAGAACTTATGAAGAAACTTGTTTCTTTTATTACTTTTACCAAACACTACACTGGTGCAGTCACGCTTCTTGGGGCAGTGCAGTTGTAGGTTATACAGTGGGGTTTGTCCACACTTTGAATATCAGTCGAGTTTTTTTACAAACTTTGTTTTTAGTGAAAATGTCCCTGACCTTTCAATATCAGCTCTACCCAAGACGTGAATTAGCTCCCAAGCGTCCTTTTTAAGTCTGTTGTTTTGCCCCTGTCTCTTTCTTTTGAGAAACCAAACTAACTTTTCCTAAAACCTGCGACTAGGAAAGCAGTTTTCCTTCCCTCGCAGTGCAAAAATAGAAAGCATGGAGTTGCAATAAGCAAAGATTCAGATTTAACTAAAAATACATTTTGAAGTGTTCTGCCAAACTGGACCTTTAATACTTCATCCAGATTTAGCTGTTTCAATTTTTTAAGAAAGGTTTATCTCACCATTTTTTTCCTAATCTTGTTTGTTCACTTAAGTAATTTTCTCTTTGAATGTGTGTTACTTTTCACAGTAAATATTAAAGTTATTAATGAATCTTTGTCATTCTGAACTGTTTCTGCAACAAGTTGCTTTGATTTAACTTACCGGTTGTTAATGATTTGACCAATTGATTTAATGTTTTAATTATATAACATTGAATTTTAAATTAATTTTAATCAAATTTTAAAAATTAATTTTAATTTAATTGTAAATTATTCTGCTGATCAATTTTTGAGAAAGGATATTCCCCCCCCAGTCTTTTAATTTTAATATTGCCTCCTTTTAGTCACAGTTGTTTAAAAAAAAATACATGTTTCTGGTTGTATATATGAGCATGATGGTGTTGACTGTGATTTTAAATTAGTTTAGTCACTGTTACTGATTTTGGTGCTCCAGCAGGAAGAACAGTTGATTGTATATTGTCTTCACAGCATTTTTGTAACCCAGCAGAGCATTGGTTTTGAAATTTGTTATTGACATTAACATATGTGCAAAGCATTAGCCAAAGGAGTGCTTAGGATTTCCATCTGAATTGAAGCAGCACTTTATGCCTGTGTCTCGTTTCCCTGGGATAATGCTTAGTCTCACGTGAGTGGCCAGGCCCCTTCTGAGAGATTAAACAGTTACTTTAGGAGAAAGCTTAATAGATTAGGGAAGTGATCGTGCCCCTGTACTCGGCACTGGTGAGGCCGCACCTCGAATACTGTGTTCAGTTTTGGGCCCCTCACTACAAGAAGGACATTGAGGTGCTGGAGCGTGTCCAGAGAAGGGCAACGAGGCTGGTGAGGGGTCTGGAGAACAAGTCTGATGAGGAGCGGCTGAGGGAACTGGGGTTGTTTAGCCTGGAGAAAAGGAGGCTGAGGGGAGACCTCATCGCTCTCTACAACTACCTGAAAGGAGGTTGTAGCGAGGTGGGGGTCGGTCTCTTCTCCCAAGTAACAAGCGAGAGGACGAGAGGAAACGGCCTCAAGTTGTGCCAGGGGAGGTTTAGATTGGAGGTGAGGAAAAATGTCTTTACTGAAAGAGTGGTTAAACATTGGACCAGGCTGCCCAGGGGAGTGGTGGAGTCCCCATCCCTGGAGGTATTTAAAAGACGAGTAGATGAGGCGCTTAGGGACATGGTTTAGTGGGCATGGTGGTGTTGGGTCGACAGTTGGACTCGATGATCTTAGAGGTCTTTTCCAACCTTAATGATTCTATGATTAACTTCGCTGTCTACTTATTTTCCTGCTGACTGTTTTTTGACTAGCCTGCAAGTCATTGAGGCTGGCTCTGTTCTCCATTCCATCTGTACCATATATATTTGCAAGGTCCCTTCTTAGGCTTTTAGGAAGGTGTTAAGTTTTCAGTTAGAGTTTTAGTCATCTGATGTCTCAGATGATGAACTTCAAGTCTGCACGTAGTATGCACTTGTTCACATTTATGTTCTGTTCTCACTGTGCTCTTTTTGTGTCCTATCGCTCTATTTTACGCATGTAAATAATGCATTTTCATTTTTTACTGACATGAGGAAGAAATGCTAGTAATTTACATTACGATGCACATTATATTTGAAAAAATGCAATTGAAAAACTTACCTTGTGTTTGCAGCACTGTGGGGCAACCTCCCTGGAAAGGCACGAGTCTTCTAAAGACCCAGGACCTGGGGTCCCTGTCATTTGCATTACTTCCCAGACTTCTGAGCTGTGCCTGCTCCTACCCAGCTTGCTGAGTTTGTATCTGCTTCTGGCCACCAGCTATTCACCAGTTCCCCAGTTTAGAGCAAGTCTCTAAATCCTTCCAATCCCTCTCTCAACCAACATATTCACCTTGGAAAATGGAAAACAGTGAAAGCCCTCTCTAGGGATTTCATTATTTCTTTCAGTGTTACATGGAGGGTGCACAGAAACTGTAGAGCAATGTAAAAACAAATCTAGGGAGGAGAAAAACAGTCTCCTCTTGCTGCCCATTGGTGTGGATTTAATTTTGTGGTGATTTTCCCTTTACAACGTCGATGAGACATAAATTATCATGAGTTATAAATGGAAAATCAGTTATCTAATGTCTGCAGAGCACAGCCTGCAGGATGAAGTTGTCTTTTGTTTAAAACAAAGCTGCCTGTTCCTTTTGTTTTCATGGAAGGATCAATTTTGGTATATAGAAAACACAGGTTTTGCCCTCCTGAATCAAGTTATTGGCCTGTTTATTGGCAGTATTTGGGAATGCGTGCTTTAAAGCAGGTCAGCAGAATTAATCTGTAATCAAACTCTTAGGAAAAAAAATAAAATCCAAAGTTTAGAATAAAGAAAGAAAGCGATAATCAGACTTAGAAAGAAGGTGATAATCATTAGTTTTAAACAAAAGCCCTTCTAAACAAAAGCTCCGCTTGTAGGTGAATGTGCAGGACTATTACATGTCTGAAGAAACAGCCTTTGGATTTTATTGAAGGAGACTTCTAGGTGTTTGTCAAAATCTTGGCTTTTCGCGCCCAGTTACTCTGGCTGTGATAGTGCAAACTGCTTGACATACAGATGCAGTTTGCATGCACTTGGTCTAGTAATTACACGTGCAGCTTGGTTTAGCAGTTGTTTTGGATTTAAAAAAACACAATGCAAACACCAAAACAAAAAAAAAAAAGCCCCAAACAATTTTACAAACTGCAAATATGAGACTGCAGGCAAATCTTACATCTGCAATACCGATTTGAGATAGAAGTGGTCAGGGAAGTTGTTCGTACACAGTTAACCTGCATGTCTCTTAGCGGTGACAGTGGTAGAATGAAAAATTTTGCTTGCTTTTCAAATCAATGTTAAAATGTTTATAGCTGGCTGTTGGACACGGGTAAAAATTCTTAGTCTAAATATGTTATGGAGTTGTCTTTGTCAGCCGCCTTATTGCTACAAGTATGCATTTACTTTGCTGCTAAAAACCCGACATTCTTTTGGACAGATTGTCTTAATGGGAAAAAGGCATAGAAGAGACAAAGAAAAGACCTAAAATTTTTGAGTTACTGGGAAGGGAGAAACGCCACTTCTCAGGTAGGCATTAATTTCATGCCTTGGTCTCTCCCTGCGGCAATTTTGTAGGGACTTTGCAGTCCAAAGGCAACCAGAGGCACCATTTTGAAGTCCCAGTTTAGTGCCAATGATGGGATATCAGCTACCATGTGTTGTACCTTCCTGTTTTTCTCTTTTTCCTCTGGTTCCTTTCTCTGGGAGATGAGGAAAGCTGGGGAGAGGCGGCGGAAGCAGGCTGAAAAGTATCATTCACCACACTCGTATTAAAAAGCCTATTAAACAATGACTAACGGCTGTTTTGGTTCCTGCTACAGCTTCACAGAGTGCCAAAAGGCTCCTACTGATTGATGGGTTTTGAGTTTGGCCTTCAGAGGAGTCCAATACACAGTGACAAGCTGGCGCAGTGCGCTCCCACCGCGGTAGGAAGTAAGCAGCAAGAGCCAGGTCGCTGCGTGCCGGACAGAGGTGACTGATGCTGTAGTTTTGCCTGGCTGGGTTTAATGTAGGTTTTCCCAGAACTATGAACCCTGTTATTAAGGTTTTGCATTACTAACTGGTAAGTCTTATTTTTGTTTAAGAAAAAAAAAACCTGAACTTTTTAAGTCATGCATTTTAATTATGCTCACTGTAGCACTGAATAATACTCTGCTTGAAGTCACATAAATGTGTATAAAAAGCCTTCCAACAGAAACCTTCGCATCCTGACATTCTCGCCACATCTGAGACTATCCATACAGAAATTCCATAATGAAAACCCTGGGCCAAAACTGAACTGATACTGAATGACTACCATACAGTCAGTTGGCAGCTCAGCTGAGTAAGAATTAGCCAAGTACCGCAATGTTTCATCCAGTAATATCAACCAAAACAACCAGTTATTACTGTAATCATCTCTTCCAGAAAGCATGAAAGTACTGAAATGCCTTAAAGCCACGTCTTGGTCCTTCTGTGTCCATCATCTTCTGCTTACACGGAATGCTCTGGCTAGGTGGCCGTTCCTTTGCTTAGAGTTTCCCCAGTTTATAGCAGGGCTGGTTCCATGACCAGACTCCCACATGCTGTGGTACCTCAAATAGGTTTTAAGTATCTCTTAAAGCTTAACAGGTAGCAAAATATGGTCATGTTTCTTAATTTTTTCCTTGTAAATTGGGTATTTTATTCAGCTTTAGCCATATCGCCCATCCTCATTTCAATAATCTTCTCTGTGCTGTTTTTTTCTTCAATTTACTTTTACAGACCCTTTTCTTGAAATTTCTCTAGAATTTATAATATTAATTCTGTTCCTGTTGAAGGGCCATAATCAGTTGTGTCCCAGTAAACGTTTCCTGATGGAATATCCTATAGTTGCATTTTTCAATTGTATCATTTGTATCATTTGTTAAGAATTGAATCTTCTCAAATTTTGTGATACCGTGACTTGTCTCTGAATAAAAATAGCAAGAATCCATTATTATTCTGAATCAACGCTGCAAAACTCTGATGTTTGCAGAAACATTTCAGAAAAGTTTAAATGTTGAATTCATAAACAAGTGAAGTAGAACAGTGCTGATGTGTAAAAAGATGTTCCTAAGAAGAGGACTATAAATTAGTTTGCAAAGATGTATATGGGCTCCCTCCACCTCTCCTCTGATTTTAGTGGAAGTAACGTCCATTCCTGTCCGCAATTTTGTTTGTGTTCACTAGAATTTTAGAGAATATAAGAAGAAATTACCATTAAGGAATAAATTTATATCCTTTCTTTCTTTTACAACTTACATTTAATTCATTATTTACATTAATGTCTGTACTTGGCAATTTTTCAGTAGGACTGGCAAAATTTAATGCTTGCTTTATTACTTTCTATCCAGAGCGCACCATATTCTCAGATAAATTTGAGTTCATCTTCTGCCAAACAGTATGTTTGCTGTAATTTTTTTGTTTTGCAGAAGTCTTGACTAATTCCCATGTCCATATTGGTCCATTGGCACTTCTAAGTTGAGCTCATTAAATCTCAGAAGCCTTCTCAGAAAGCCAGTTGGTGACAGGGTGTTGATTAAATTTGTTAACTGCAGAAGGAAATTGAGTCAGCTTTGGGTTATGCAGTCTACAACTGAGCTTATAGAACCCATTTTCATTCCAGTTCACTCTCTAGGAAAAGATTTTGTCTCCGTCTCCTGCTTCACAGTAGATGTGGTCACCAAACAGCCACATTTCCAGACAGGCATCTTAAGCAGTCGAAAGGTGAATGTCTCAAATAGAAGATAGATATATGGAAATATATATATATTAGAATTTATTTTTTCTTTTGCAAGACTGAACTTTTTTTTTGCTATGGCTTTTTTTGTGTCAATGTTTTCCCTGGCTTATGAGTGGAAGAAGGGAAAGAAACAGTATATGCCACGGGAAACAGATATCACCTTCCTGTATTAGCATATATCAATTAATTTTTATTACTGGCTTCTAAATGTCTTCTTTGTTGCTTCTCAGTATTCTGTTCTATCTAGTCCTGGGAACGTGTGCCTTCATACATACTCTCATAATCTTTGATAACACCAGCTATTTCACTACCAATAGTGCCATGACACGATTTTTTTTGTTACACGGGAAATCCAAATTACCTGCTGAATTGGTTTATGTTGCAAAATAACGGGAGGCATGTAACTGTTGCAGACAAATTCTAAAATGATAATTTGCATAGATAAGAGGGCTAGCACTCTTATTCTGACAAAATATGCACAAATAAGAATGGGTTTAATACTTCAGTGTGCTTGTATTTTTCCTTATTACGTTTGAAAGGTAACGAAGGCTTTTCTTTTTATTTCTGTGAATGAAGTTCTTTATAGATCGTAGCATAGGGAAGGTTATCACCTACTGAGTCACTGAAACCACCTTGCTCACAGGTATAATTTTTTCAGTGTTCATATGGTGGGCCAAGACTTGAGCTTTGCACACCTCATGAGACTTAAGCAATGAAAAAGCCTGATACATCTGGTAACTGGATGTGGAAGTCAGGGAGAGCTGGATCCTTATCTGAAGCAGTGATCACCAATTCCAGCATATCTGTTGTTCCTCTGAAACTCCAGATCCTTTTTTAAAAACATGCAGCTCTCAAAAGCTTGAGGTGCAGACTAGAAGTTTGGGGGAATTGGCTTCCATCCCCACCTCTGCTGTGATCTTAAAATATGACTTTGAGAAATTTTTTTCTTGGTTGTCCCATGGCGATTCAGGGATAATGTTCAGTAATCCTTATTTCAGTGGCAGCATCCAAGAGAACCAGTGGGTCAACAGGCCATATGCGGTCCCTGTATTTGTTTATTTCAATCTGTATATATTTAGCGTTCATCTGAAAGACATGAGGCTCCTATTAAATTGATAGAGTTGCTGAAAAAAGAAAAGAAAAAAACCTGACGGTAGACAGGTACAGAATTTTTGTATTAAGAGCATTTTTCTTGTTAAGAGCACAGTGTGGGCAGTACTGTGCAAATTACATTCTCAGCTCTCTCCGTGTGTATCTGTAGAAAAAATTATGTCTCTTGTTCCTCTTGTGTGTGGAACGCTATCAATCCAAAACTGCATAACATGAATAAACATATACTAGCAACGAGGACAAGTCTGCCAAAACTTGTGTTTTTCCAAGGCCTGGGCCTCCAAAATGGAGACATGTTTTTAATTAGACGTGTGATGACAAGATTAAGAAGGCAGGCACTTTTAGTTACTATAGTCCCACAGCTGTTATGGGCAAAAGTATAAAACTAGCTTTTGGGGGGAAAAAAACAAGTGAGAGTAATAATTAGGATTGAATTCCCCTAGTAATAGCTGAATGGGTACATCAGAATACTTAAGGCAGATCATTTGTGGGAGTAAATTGCTATAGATCCATTAAGTTAATTGAAATTAAGATAATTTGAACTTGCTGAGAATCTAACTACTATGGTGAAAAACACAAGGGAAGGCCAATGCAATTGTTGCCATTTATTTCACTGGGGAAGGAATGACACCTTAGGGTCTTTCTTCTGTTTGCTGTGCGATGGGGCAAATCTGTGCCTATTTCCGTGCCTGTAAAATGCTGTAAGTTCCATTTAGGGATGGACTTCCTTTATAAAATAGTCCCTTTATTGACTTTGGAGAATTAACCTTGGTTTGCAACAGTCGTATGCCATATGTAAAGAACTTGGGGATCACTGGATGAAAGGTGGTATGGAGATGCAGATGATTTTACATTAGTATAAATATTAATAAGTGTCAGTTCCTTGTTCTGACATGTCAAATTTTAGATCTTGAATGTCCTCCTTCATTAAACTATATAGCAAAAAAAAAAAGGTCTATCTTTCTTCCCCCCAGATAACTGTCTTTGAAACACCCATGCAAATATCTAAGTATTTGCTGACTACACTGAAGTTCAGTTTCTACGTCTTAGTGCTGTGCATGCACCCTTTTTTCTTTATCTGTGCTGGGAAACTGTTGTAAATTATTTTCTTTGGCTGGGTCAGGAAGTATTTTTCCATTTGGCTACTTTTTATTCCTGCTTTTCATTTACGGAGTAATTTCGTAGTTAGGCACTAGGCAGCTGCTCTTCTAATGTGTGGACTGGCTTAGCAAATAATTTTATTATGTCTACAGTGCACCAGGTTGCATTATAAAGTTTCAGACAAGGCTATCTCCTTCCTCTCTCATGCATAGCTTTTTAGCTATGCCTGTGCAATTAAATGGGGTAGCTGACTCTCTGCACATCTTGATGGATACGAAGAGGAATAGCCTCTTTGGGTACTAAGGGCGTTGTTTCAAGAGTAGTTTAAGCCAATCTAATTGCAGGCTGCTCCTGTTGACCCTCCTTGTCCCTGTTTCTCCTCCTCCTCAGCTAATTTTCAGCTGAATCAGTTCCCTGAACCCAGTTCTTGGCATGGCTATGTGTGTGTGGCAGCGATAGCAAAAGGGAAAAGTAGGAATGAACAGGAGGGAGGAGGAAAGGACAGGCATAGTCGGGACTCGGATCATGCCAAGCCAGGACCGGAACGGTGCCCTCAGCGGTGCGTACTCACCAGGCTGAACAGTTGAATTTCTTTTCACTTGCGAAGGTGACTTTGGTGAGCACTCTCATCTCCTCAGTTCTGCTCTGGTAGCACACTGTGCATTAATGGCAGTGTTTTGTTCTACCTTTTTCCAGTTTTGAATCTTGTAAGATTCTGTAAAATTTGGAAGGCATGCTAAGGTAAAGGCCATGAGTACAGGTTTTTATTTTTATGATTTCCATGTTTATGTTGAAGACAGATTAAAGTGTTCAGTCTGAGCTACAGTAAGCCATCTTTAGCAAGTAGTATAGCAAATGTATTTTGTGATACTACTTTTGTTTTTACAAACAGTACAGATTTAGGACACAGCGGTACAAAGACAAGACAAAAAAAGTCATAATTATATTTCATGGCAGACTTTGCCTTGAGTTTAGGAAGGCCAGCTCCAGCATCTGCTTTTCTCAGTGGCAGAGCTATTTCAACTTAACGTAGTCATTCAGGCAAAACAAATAAGCTTTAATTCTACTTAACAGATATCAAACTGAGGCATGCAGATATGCCCATCATATGTAAAGAAGCCAATTCCAATCTCCTTAGCAACAAAAGAAAGCGTTTTAGGCACATGTTCAGAGAAAGCATGTTCCTAGTCTTAGAGCCAAGAGGAAACACTAGTCAACGATATTTTGATTTATTTTCAACTGCATGAATGTCTCCTGATGACCCACTTGAAAGGATCCTCACTAAACACCGTTGGGCGATGCTGGGGACTAAACTCCAGAATCTGGCTGCTCTTTCCATCGCTGTCTTCAGTAGGACTCCAATAACTGCATATATTTCTGAGCCGTCTATTACTGTAGGATTTGGGGAACATGTATACAATTACTTTTAGAAGAATGACCAGTTCTGGCATATGTAACCTCAGCAAATTAAAATTTCCACTAATAAGAGCCAGAAAGCAATTATAATAGCAGTCTATTTGCAAAGCTGAGACTCTCCATACCGAAGTGACAAATTCTGGCTTTGCAAGGCTGGTAATGTCGGAAAGGGGTTGGCTATAGCGTAAGTCAGGAGCTTACGAGAAGCCATTGCCATTTAGAAAAATATTCCCGTTCTGTTCTTTACATGAAAGCGCTATAAGTAATTGGTATATATAAAAATGGGGCTTTCTGTATTCCTTTGCCGAGGTAGTTCACTTGCATAGCTGCTGTACCTGTTCACTGTAGGTTTGCGGATACCCTTTCTGTAGCGCCATTAACGAAACATGCTTAACCCAATTAATTTAATCTATTTCCATCTGGAAAGTAAGTAGATAGTGTGTGTGGGGAATGAACTTTTATCAAGGCATGATTGAGAAATGCGTTAATTGTTCTTGCCTAGCCATTTCCTCTCTCTAATTCTTTCACAACTTTGAAAAAACTGGTTTTGCCTTTTCTGCTGATAGGGACAGAAGTCATTGTCTTTGTAGGTTTCGGAAGTGCTTTAGGATGTACGTTGGAACACGTTCAGTTCAGCAGAACCTATTTAACGCTGCTATTTGTCTGATTGTAGCCTCGGAGAAGACCAGGTGCCCACGCTGAGGTTATACAGCCAGCTCCGTTGGGCACAATTCTGCAGTGCTGTTGAAAGGGCCAGTCCCACCCTCCCTCCTCATCACTGCCGGGCGCTCACCCTGTTCCTCCTGCCTGCTTGAGTAAGTGTCTGTGTGACCATTCCCCGAGCCTAGAACAAGGGCCCTGATCCAGCCTGAGAACCAATCCTTTTTACGTGGTAAGTTTTCGGTTGAATCAGGTTCCTGATCCAGCGCACGTTAGAGTAGCGTGGTCGTTAGTGTCAGCCCGAGGTAGGAGCTAAGAACTGGGAACAGAGGGTAAGGCCACACTTCACGTGGCAGCTTGTAATGATGTTTGATTAAGATGATTTTATAATTAACTTCCTAATTATTACTTTTACACTTTCCTTACAAACGAACTATGCTGAGTACTGTAAGATGTCATTCTGCTCGTATCTCACAAAAGCCTTTTATCACCACTGTATTAATGTGCGTTTAATTAAAAGTAACAATGATGCAGATGATTGCTGTGAAAGTTCCCAATGAGAGCGGATATATGATCCGTTTCACTGGAATCACACATTTCCCCGTGCTCTTTTCTCGCACTGGTGAGATTGATCGCTTCTGTTGCTTAAATCCACATATTCAGAAGGGTCTATTCCTCTCTCTCTTTTTTTTTTTTTTTTTTAATTCCATTGAAGTTGTTTATACGTTTGTTCAGAAGTTATAGCTGAAATTATTGAGTTTTTCCTTTAGGAGTTCCAGTGCTTTGTTGCTGAGCCCCTGAAAGGAAGCAGGGATGGGCTGCCTCTCGTTGGAACACACTGCTTGGGTTTTAATACTTTTTTCCCTGAGCGCCTTCCCTGTGATTCCATACGGCAGCTCTCCAGCATTGGGCTGAAAAGCAATTTCATATTTCCTTGCATTTCTCTGCCAGCACTACCTTGGACTCTGACTAATGCTAACCAGTGTAATTACCTGTGACTTCCCTCCTATGCTTTCCATTTCCACTCAGTCCACAGAACGGTATTCTCCAAGCCACAGCAATTATGAGTACGATATATGAGATAGCTGGAAGAGACCATTGAGGATAAAAAAATGAGATGGTAAACTAAACAACCACTGCTAAATCAAATGCATAGCAGGTCTGAACTTAGAGTCTCTCCAAAACTCCCATTAAAATCATTGAGGATTCTGTTTCTACGCTTGCATGTCCAACGCTTTGAACGTTCTTGGAAGTCTGTGTCTGAACTTACCTCAGTCCATTAAGGTATTTGAAACACACAGTGCTGAATTGTCTTTGCTCTTCTGCACGTGAGAACCAAGGCCAGCCTGTTTTTTCCAAACAGATGGAAACGAAGTCCGCGTTCGTATAGAGATGTGTGGAGAACCGTGTGAAGATCCTTGTCTGAATATGTCCTAAAATAACAACATCCACATTAGATAACATTCGTGTTGATAGAAGGGGTGGTGGGATTTCCGCCTGAGTCCCGGGAAAACAGGGTTGTGCACTTCTGATGGAGAGGAGGTCAAGAGTCCAGGTTAGCTGGTAGGATCTCGTGACACTGTGTTTGCTAGACGCGAAAGGTGCTGGTAAGCATCTCCTGCAGGTGCCCCTCAGCTCCAGCTGTTTCTAGCAAGTGGTGCACAGATCCCGGAGGGTTAGTTACCACATCTCAGATAGGCAGTACTCTTTCTTGCTTTCATTTGTACTGAATTTTAAGTTTTTTCTTATCTATTTAATAGAAATGTATATGAGAGGTTTCTCAATTTCTGTTGTTGGCCTCTGACCTTTGCTTTTGCTGTGACCTCCTTGTGGCTTCTGATGTGGAGGGATCCACAGAGAGATGACAACACAACTCAAGCAGATGGGCACGTTTTTCGAAGAGACTACGTACGTACTGTAGGTACCAAAAAGATGTGGTATGGAATTTGATGATTTTATAGAAATACTGGAAGTACGAGTATAAGGTATACACACTGAAAGAACAGTAGCAAATCATTGAGAAAGCAAGACATGCAAAGGACATTGTTTATTGAAATAAATATCATCTGCATTATTATTCAGATATTTCTGTTGCTGTAGGAAAAAAGAAATATGGGAAAATTTGTCTCAAGGCTAATGTCCATTTCTTTGTATATTGAATAGTTAAGCGTGTGGTTTTCTCTTTTCCGTTTCTCATGCAAAGCTTTAAATTTTTATCTTATTGTTAGTTTCTTTTACCTTTTTTGCTGTGTTACACAGGATATAGATGCAGTCATTTCACTGTTACTAATCTCTTAATTAAGCAACCTCATTTAGCTGCATATCTTCCTGATCCAGGAGTACAAATATGTCCCTGAAAAATAAGTTCTCTATATTTTTATCTGTTAAGGTAAGTGCATTTTTTACAGAAGTATTAGGTATGCTCTGTCACTATCTTAAAAAAAAATAGAAGAAAAAATACATTAAAAAGAGTAAGCCCACAAACTCCTTGTTATTAAGATATGTATCTTAAAAAAAACCCCGTATCCTAAAATATATCCTAGAGTAATTTGTGGGAAGACCTGGAGCTGGTTGAAACATTCCAAATAAATGAGGGTGGTGTCACAAAATTAAAAAAAAAAAAAAAAAAAAAATCTGTTTATTGGTATATTTTGGGTTTTCAGTTTTGCCATTTAAATAGCAAAATTAAATGGCATCTAGTGTCAGTGGCACTATTTTGTATAATGTTCCAAATAACATGAAAATGTAATTGAGGGAAATTATTATCTTTTTGTATTTCTATTCTCAGTGCCATTTAAAAAGAAAAAAATTTAGACGACTTAGATTTTCATGCAAAATACAGGTTCCATTTCTTGAATGTTTTTATTTTGAATTTTATTCCCCACCCCGAGTCTGCAAGTAATACCTGCTACCGCAGTGCCAGCCGGTTTGGATTACCTTCTAAACTCCGCCGCAAGAGGATCAAGTTTTTGGGAAACATTTTATGTATAGTGATATGTAGTTTCCGTGTGCTTAAACTGTGATGCAACTGTGATCATCTTCTTAAATAGCTACTTTTTTAGTTTCTTAATGACGTTGGTCAGCTCTGTGATTCAAAGGAGATTTGAGGATGCTTGTAGTGAGGCCAAATGCTGTAATCAGAGCCGCACTGTCTTCCTTTGATAAACCTTGTGATGCAGGACAGAAAAAATACTGATACTTTACTGCAAGCTCCCCCCCGCAGCCCCCTGCGTGCGCGCGCGCTCACATTTCACCTCTAACACTGAAAATGTGCCTCCCGTCGTGGTGGATAAAGACATTACTTGAGAGCTGGTGATGCAGTGAACGCAAATGAGCTGCTGAATGAGACTCTAGAGTCAGAGGGTGCCTATTCGTGGTTTTCCAGAAGGCTATTGGCTTTGGTTGCCTGCAGAAACAGGAAGATTGCACAATGTTTAATCATCTTCTGAAAGCTGTTTTGCAAATGTTAAACCTAGGAACTGAAATTCTGCCGTTTTGCTTGTCACTTTCCTTGTAAGGAATTAAGTGTTAGTGAGCCGCAAAAAACATCTCCTACTGATCATTTTTAGCTTGTGGGGCTCAGAGACGGCATCAGAGTGTAGCAGCAATAACATAAAATTCTGTGTTTAGTAGTTTTGGAGAGACAAAGGACCTACTGTGTTATAGTCCTGTTTTAGACCTACACCTCAGTTCTGCTTTTTAGCACCCTGCAAGTTAGAAGAGTGTTGTCGGTTCCATCGAAGCTGAAAGTAGCAGACGGTTCCTGAAAAATTCTGTGGTTTTTACACTGAGTTAATAGGGTACACAGAAAGTCAGAGTATGGAAAATTCTACTCTTCGTTTTACTCCATGAAGAAATAAGAGGTTTTGTGAAGAAATAAAACAAATTAATGGGAGAGCACCTTATTGAGTTACCCCTGATTATTTTGCGGGGAGAAAAAATAATAAAATAGAAGGGGTTTATGCCAATTATCAACCAAATAACCTTTGCTTTTTTCTGAACCGTGTCTACTAATGTCTGCTTTTGATTTTGTTTTCTGATGTTGTTTATTTATTTATTTCCAGGCTGGAAAGATTATCCTGTTGCCCTGTAAACAACCACTTCTGAAGAGATTTCTCATCTGGGCTGTTTTGCTGGTGAGTCGCTTGAAGCCTGATGCTATAAAGATAATAGAATTAGCAGACCTAGCAGGCCTCATTATTTTTAATTAGTATTACTGCTGCTCACACACTACATGTAATTCGGTAAAGCTGGAGTGGACTGAGGGGGGGAACCCAACAACTCTGCATTTCAAACTGGGCCATCATAGAAGTGGCTGTTGTCAAATCCTTCTGTGAATTATGCGTTTTTCAGATTTATCATTCTAATAATATTCTGGACAAATCTCAAAAACTCAACGAAGCAAAGAAGAAAAGGGAATGTGGGCCACAAATAGGTCAAAATCTAAGTACCTTCAGCTCGCGTTTTGGTTCATTTATCAAAGCAAAATCAATTGTTATTATTAGCCTATTATCATCATCCTTCCAGTGAGCTGGCTTCATTTTAATCAATATTTCTAATTAGACTACATCAAATACAGTTTTAAATTGTAGCAACCTAGCTCAATGTAGGCTAAATTTATATGCATATCTGCATCCCTTCCTTTCATTCTATCTTTATTAATAAGATATTCCTTTACAAGTAAGTAATAAGCAGCTGTGTTTCAAACAGTTTTGAAGCAGTTATACATCGGAGTTGATAACGGACCACCTACTGTGTTGAAATGCTGTTTGTCTTTTATTTGTATGAACTATATACTTTAAATAGCTCTGAAACCGTCATTGAATTTTCAGGTCACAAGGCAGAGAGACTGAGGACCAATGCTCTGTGCCATGGTTTCCATTGGCTCCTTTTGCCTTGTAAACACAAATTGTCCATTTCCCATTCCTTGGTAGTTTCTTTTCATCCTATAAGTATCTGCTCTGCTCCTTCAGGGTTTGTCTGAGAGCCACCTAGCTGGGTGCGTCTCATCATTCTGATTTTCCCCTGTGAAATTGGTATTGCTGTTTTACGCACGCAGTGCTAAAAGCAAAAGCAGAATTAGTCCATACTTGGACTGTCTTGCTCTCGTGTCTTGCAGTGTCCAAAGCAGGGATTTCACAGCTTCTAAGAGAGCAAAAAAAAAAAAAAAAAAAGGCACTTGTTTAAATTGTTGGGGTATTTTTTTATTGCGGCTGCCTATCAGAAGGCTCCGCAGATGGTCCTCTTCTTCCCTCCCATCAATACAAATACAGTAACTGGATAAGAATAATTGTTTTGCTTCCCTGCAGGGATTTAGACACTAGTTAATCATGCAATAGCAGTTTCCATAAGATGTACTTTCCAGGACGATAACGTGGTTCTAGTTCAAACGTTCATGACTCAGGAGTATTCAAGATCTCTATGTCTGTCCTAATTTATGACGGCAAGAGAAGGCTTACCTCCACTATGTTTTTCCTAAGCACATGTATGTGTGGGTGGGTGTTTGCAGACATGTTTATGCATGTGCGTGTTTGTATATATAAATCAGAAGCCTTTCTTTGGCGGTCAATGAAAAGAAGAGATTACTGGAAGAAGTCTAATTCTGTTGCCTGTGTATGGAAGTCATTTTGAACAGTGAGGTCAGCAAGGGCACGCTCTGTACTGCATCTTTCCAAATAATTCTGTTGCAGTTTAATTGATGGCTAGGGCCATATTTTGCATTTAAAATAATTGCATTTAAAAATAATTCTAATTCTAATAATTCTAATCCTTAGCCCATTTACTTATGTATCTTAACTGGTCATCCAAATATTCCTCTTAGCAATGGACGTATAAACTCCGAACAACCAAACCTTCCTTGACTCTGGTCTCCTAACTACACTTGTGCGTGCTGTCATTTAAATATGCAGTTTCTGTGGTTTTCACTCTGACAGGCTATTTTGTCTGGTTTGAGTCCCAGTGTATACTCTGAAGTCAGCTGCATTTTTGGGTAATACTTTTATTATAAGGGCTGTTTAAAAGCATAAAACCAAAGCGACCATTACCCTAATGGGAACTGAAGTGCAAGTTAACTGTATCAAAATGTTATTATGCTTACTTCTATGCCAGTCATATGTGCGGTCAGTATACATGGGTGGAGTGCAAAGGAGAAAGTAGTTTTAGAACTGAAACAGGCAGAATCTCTAACACATTCAATTCTTTCTTCACAAAGTTTCTCCCTTCCCTTTCTTCCTAGGAGACTGTACAATCTAACACACCCACAGCCTAAATTAGGCAGGGCTTGTGGAAGAAAATGTATGGCAAAAACCATATAATCAAAGACTGGATCACAACATATTTCTACACAGGACCAAATTTCAGTTGTGAGTCACAATAGTTCTGGCGTTTCCTAACTTTTTAACGCATAACTCAGCATGTTTATATTTTTTGTCTGGTTGTTGTATGTCTAACTGTGACTAGCTCTCATTTAGATGGAATAGATGTACTATGTGTGTATATAAGGGCACGACAATGTAAGTTTTCTGTCGTTCATCCCAGAACCGTACATGGACAGAGAGGACTTGACCGCTAATGCACGTTTTGCAGGCAGCTCTTCAGTTTGAAGTAGACTGCTGCTCGTGTGAGCTCAGCAAACCGACCTGCTTCACCTCTCTGGTGTCTCTTTCTTGGTCTATGCACCTCTGCTATCTTTTTCCGTGGCCAATATCGTAAACCTTTGAGAGAGGCACTGTGTTTTCATTAGCACAAGTGAGCTTCGTATCCTAATGGGTTGAACTCCTTTAGACACCAGTGAAACGCACTAGGGAGATGATAATCTTTTGTAATAGATTTCTACGTATATGCTGAAATAGATCTATTCGAGTTAAGAATAATTTTATTCATATATGTATTCAAATATGTGTACATTTTTATCCAACTGTGGTATACTCTTCTTAGGATAAAAGGTTGAAGTCTTTTTTGAATATTAATTCTGTCACAGGAGTCCTGTGAGTCAAAGAACTAAATTATTCCACAGATGGTGAAACTGATGCCCTGGAATATTATGGCTGAGACTTTTGAAAAGAAGTGAGATGCCCTTTTGTCAGAGAATTTCAGTGGAATTTCCTTGTGGAATTCCTTTAAGGCCCCGTTACAAATCCCATCTCAATAATAGGCCAATGATCACAGAAAAGTTAATGGAGGAGCTGGAAGGAGAATCAGGTGTCTTTTCACCCAGATATCTGAATCTGAGACGTAATTATTTGACGAGTTCATCTGAGGATATAATAAGCTTCACAAACTTTGAAGTCAGGCAGACGGATAGTATGCATAGTTAAGCATGCGAATACTTTTCCCAACATATTTGAAGGTACCTGATTCGTGCCTCCCACCGCCGCCTTCTTTTTGAATGTTTTAAAGGCTTTATACAGTTCTCGATTGAGAATGCTTCTCTACATGGTATAAAACGTTCCTTGCAATAATAACTTCTGTTCTCTAGTGCCTACATTTACTCTGGTATCGTAAGTGTTACAGACATTCGTTAAGGATTGAGGTCTGTGATAAGAATTTTAGTGTTGTGTGTGTGTTAGAGCATTTCCTTCATCCATAGACACGAAATATGGCACTTTCTCATGTGATAGTACTCTGTAATGTAGAAAATTATAGTTAGTTGGCTGTGTGTTAATCTTAACACTCAGCACTCTAAAACCAGAATAATCAAGAATGCTAAGCTAAACGTATCCTCTGTGAAAGTTGCTCATGATGTTCTCTAAGCCATGTAGACACTATTCTGCATATTTCCAACATATTCCGTATACTGTTCTGTGTATTTTAACTGAGCGGTTGTTGATTTATTGTATACACACCAGCATTGATCAAAAGCTATCAAAATCCCCCCAAAGTATTGGGGGGACTCTGTGAGGCTCTGTGAGGCCTGAATGAGTGTATTCCACATAATTAAAGAGATAACGGGTACCAGCGTGCTCAAGCCTTAGCCTTTTAATCCTGATTTCAATGTTGTTGCATACGCTTGGACTCCTTCCTCCCTTTTACTCTGCTGATGGGATGCGAGCTGACTTCTGTGACAGAGGAAAGCTACGAGGTTTCTGGTAAGTATAACAACACACAGTCTTCTCTGTAGTGATATCCTAGTAGAGTAACACATCACTTGTAGGTGAAAAAAAGCGTTTTACCACTGGTAGCTGGTAGCGTTTTCTGCAACAGCTTATCCCTTTTGGCTCTTTGCCCTCCATCAGGGGGTTCCTTGGCACATATAGTACAGGTGACTGAATCAAATGGAGTCAACATAAAAGGCAGTATTTACTCACTGATTTTTGTGTGTGTGTGAGAAGCTGTTCATATTGTAGCTGTGCAAGATAAATCCCTGGCGGGGGGGTTATTATATATTTTTTTAAACATATGGATCTTAAAGCACATTCAGAAGAAGAGTTAATACAACTTTTCCTGACTGATGTAGCTACGAAGAGGTCATGGCATTGGGCAGGTGTGGCAATGAAGACAGTAATATAGGCACCTTTGAAAAATAGATTTAACATAGGACAAAAGACATCTGGTGAATCAATCTTTGTTCAGTTAACCATGTGCTAAAACTCGTGGCCCGTTGATGTACTCGTCACAGTATTCGAGACTAGATATGTCATAAGCTGTCACGCACTTCACAGTGCACAGGCATGCTACGGTGCGCGCAATTGAAATCCTGCGTTTGTAAGAAAGCTTGGTGATCTGTAATATGGACTGGAGTTCATTTACGTGGTGGAGGGAGGGGTAGGGAGAGCAGTTAAAGTTTGAGTACCTCGCGTGATGCATGCTTCTGGGAAAATAGCAGCACAGTCAGTTCTGTAGCATTCCCGTTCACGTCACAGCTGGATACAACCATGGCAAAGCGGGTGAAGTTTTGTAAAGTTTCATTCTGTATTGTAAACAGAAAAATACTGGAAACAGCATAGAGACAAAAATGCAATACATATTAATCAGAAAAAAGTCGCTACAATACATGAATATTCACTCATTCCTTTGCTTCTGCAGTTTTTCTTCCAGGCTTTGGGATGTTGAGGCGATTTTAAGAGCACCTTTATTTTGGAAGAAAGCAATTTAAATACAGATTTGCATGTTCGTTTGTGGCTCAGGTTAATTAAATCTCAGTATTTGGGGAGGGATTAAGGAATACGTGTAGTTTCAATGGGATGAACCTCAAAAAGATTTCAGTGATTTATCCGTTCATGTGCATTTGTGTGTGCATATAAAGTATGGTACTTAAACATCTATTACAGAAAACAGCACACTGGGGATTTGGGTAATCGATCACTTTAATGTGTGAATAGGTTACATTCCTAACTACTAGTTGGGAAGGGTTAGTTCGTATGGGAAGGTGAATAAAGTAAATGGGCAAGAAAATTTATAGTGTTGCAATTCAACAAAAATATTGATTAGAAGATGAGGAACTCCATTTTTATAAAGTTAATCAACACTGATTGTTTGATATTCAGCTCGTAGACTGTCAGGGAGAAATAAGAGCTATGAGCCTGTGTGTGGGGGGAGAAGCAAGCTGGCAATATTCTAGGAAAAAAACCCAACTGTACAAAAAAACGCCAAACCCAACCAAAAATCCTAATGTAATTTTCCAGAAGATTCAAAGGCTAAAAAGTTAAAAGGGGATAGAGACTGTCTATGTTTGTTTTATTTGTACTGCTATATAGTTGCCTGACTGGAAATTACATTTCAACGAGCAACCGCTGCATTTATTGGCTTATATTTTATTACGCTAATATTCTGCTAGTGTCCTGAATTTCCATAGTAATCATCTAATAATCTGCTCCACAAAATAGTAGGTTGCTGAGATCCACTTAGAGCCGTGAGCGCCGTGGCCAAAGGTCAGCGCCGGGGGAGCTCTGCTCCGCGGTGTGCAGGTGCCACTTGCGTCACAGCCATTAAGCACGAACCTAAAATCAATTTCACTGCATCTTTGCAAGCTGGCAAACATAGTAGTCACCTCAGCAGAAAAAAAGACACGGCTCGCACAGATGGTGTGCCTTTATAAAGAGCTGGGCAGGGTCTGAAAGAAGTTTTAAAGAGCCTGTAACTCCGGTTGTGTCTCCAAACCCAGCTGTTGCGTTGTCTCTGCTGCCACCGTTCAGGACCTCTCTGCTGCATCTGTATCTTGTGTTTGAAGTGACTTACCAACGACAGTCTGTTTGATAGATTTGCTTAATGCAGTAAGGTTTACAGTGGTATTTAAGGTTTAACACTTACTCTGAAAGTGTTTCAGAGTATGGACTTCTGACTCTGGATTTACAATTACAAAGTGTGGCTCCTCCTCAGTATGTAATCCATCATGACCGTACGCTTCCAGGCATTTCCGTGCTAGAGAGGTTGCTCCACCTCCTCTTTTGGAAAATTGCCTTTCCTTCTCTCAGTGGTGTCACAGAAGAGACGAACTCCTGGAAAGCTTTTCCTCCTGAACTTGACATGATTCATCAGAATGAAAGTGATGACAGTTTCTTCAGGTCATTTAGTGAAAGGACACCCAAATAATCGATGTACCAGTTTTTCAAAAATCAGTTGAACATCAGTCGGTTGCCATAAGACTCTTGGTTACTTTAAAGTCAAATTCTAATTCACGGTGAATTTAACAAAAGGGAAAAAAATCCTAAACCTGTTTGGCCCATGAGCGCAGTTTAAGTTATAGGTATATGATTAAGTTTTGTTTGGTTCTTTATAGTTGGTTGTTATTTATTTCTTCAGAGTTTTCACTTGATTTTATCCTTCTTGCTTTTATTCATTAGTGATTTACAAGCACGGTGGTGTAAGGCACTGAAGTACCAGTGACAAGGGTCCACCTACCTGGATTCTATCACACACGCTACAGATACTCGTCTCTTACCTCAAAGCCTCATATGCTTTCAGGGCCCCAGGCTGAAGGCTTCCTGCTTTGGCACAGCTATCTGGAGCAAGAAAGAAGCTGTAATTTTCCCTGGACATCCTTTCCCTTTTAAATAGTCCTTGGACTGGGGAGTGATCCGTGGCTCCGAGGAGGGGTGAGGAGCTGCTCCCGCAGTGCACCTCGTAGGGCCTGGGCTCTGTAGGATGCCTGTCGCCCGCCTCGGCTGCCAGGGAAGCATTGCTCTCTTCTCTCACATGCTTTCTTGGTTCTGGATTGACCGCTGGATCACTTTGGATTCCGTTTACTTCTGCCAAACTTGTTTTGGGCAAGATGGCCACTACCGAGTGCTCTTAATTTGGCATTTTCTTTAGAAGCTATCAACATCCCTGGAAACAACATCTGTCAGGGAGGTGGCAAGCTGGGCTTTGGGTGCCTGCCCAGCCATAGCATGACAAGACTGCAGGGCACAATTGACTAGAGTGAACAGGAAAATTTCTGAGCCATTGATCCACAAGCTCCACATAATGTGTGAAATTGAAAATGTAGCCTGTCAGAGGAAGCTAGCCATATATTTTTAGCTTACCTTCCAAAAAAACTACCCTTAACCATTGTTCAGTAGAAAACGTTCTTTGTATTTTTGCTGGGGACTATTTTGTGTTTGGGTTTGGTTCTTTTTTAATTATTTCCTACCGGTAAAGATTGCAGTTTTTCTTTTTAAAATCGTTTTAGTAGGCCAGTTTCTCTTTCATGTCGTGTAGCTTTATGTGTGAGCACATATACGTATGTAGTTGTTTACGTAAATGCTTTTCAGATGCCAGCACTAAGAAGTATTTTGCATTATAATTCTGGATGGTAGAAATAAACACTTGGCAGGACAAGAAAGAGTGCCGAGACCTGCTTAATGCGCATTGACACCAGGATAACTGAACATGTAACTACATCCTCAGGAGAAGTCTAATGCTCTTCCCATTTACTTTCATATTATGCTTATATATATCAGTTGACTTCAGTGGAATTATTTCCGATTAGCACGTATGTGAAACAGCCCCAGAGGCTGTCGTATATTCCTCTTCTGTCATTCTTCCCTCTTTTTGAAGGGTTATTACTGCGCCAGTACTACATTTCCTACCAGAGGTTTCCTAGTGGCTCTGAAAAGTTTGTTGGAGCCTGCAGCATGCCTGCTTGAAGTAGTTTCTCACCCTCTGAATGGATTTTTCTGTCTCATTTGCCAAAAGAATATATGAAATAAGGTGGCTGGGCTGGGACAGCACAACCTTTCAGCCCAGCTACCTTCTTGTTTAGTCTGTCCACTGCTACTGAGCAGCAGCAATTACCTCTTGCGTGAAGCTTTTTGTCTTACTAGGTATGAAGTGAACATTAGCTATTCAGAAACTGTAATATTACCGTCTCTCCTCTACCTACGGAGGCTGGTCGGACACCGACTGCATTTTTGTGTTTACGGTCCTCTTCAAGCTTGGGAGATTTATCTTTTTGCACTACATGCCGGTCTTCTACCAAAGCCTTTTAGCACACAAGTTCAGCATTTTTGTTCTTTTTCAGCGTAAAATTGAAGTGATGAATCTTAACCATGTTTTCTTTTTTAAGCTCTATATAATTTGAGAAATAGGTGTTTCTATATGTGTAGATATGTACATACATTTCACAAACTACTATTTAGAGATGTCTGTCTCTCAAGGAAAATAAAATAGCTTTACTACATGTTTAGTGTCAGTAATGGTGATTACACAGGATATTTAAAATGAAAGATTTTCTATGAACCTCGCTAAAGAGATAGCAGATCATTCCTGTAGGGAATGTTAACTTTTACACAGATTTGAGAATAAAGTACGGTCAAAGATGTTCCACTTGTCTCTAAAACAATGAGAAACAAACTAGAATTCTAACTTACCTGATGGTTTAAAGAGTCGGATGATGTAAAAGGAAATTAATGAACTGTGCGGTTATTTTGGTAAGAATTAAAGAGTGAATCAGATCATGAGCACATACAGCTTTTCCTACCGTCTCTTACGAGTTTCCCTACTTTTGATTGCTGAGGGCAAGTGTTTTTAAACTGTTAGTTCTGTAAATATTCTATATTCTCAGCAGCAAAGTAATTAACTAGAAAAACCTGGAAAATGATGACTTAATGTCCCATTTTCCCCTTAGCGCTTATCCAGGGCACATTAAAACCAGTTTCTCAAGAATTAGGCCAACCCAGTTTGTGTCTAAAGTTTGCTCTGAAAAGCAAATATTGCTGTTTTATTAAAATTGACATTTATTTTTTTAAATGAAAAAAAATTAAGAAAAAAGGCAAGAAGATATCCTTTAAATACACTCATTCATTCAACTAGTGAACTTTTTGTTTGCATATATATTAAATTAAGAAAAGGAGAAAGAGCCTTTGGTGAGGAAAGTTGTGACGTTTCCTTCCTTACATTGTGTACCAGCTGTACTCGTACTCTTTTACACGTGGAGGGAGAAAGGTTGTCCTTCCAAATCTAAAGGTATTTACTGCAATTATAATCTCGATAGAAAATCAACTAGACACCAGAAGAGTTCCTTATAATTATTTTATTTAAACTTTATCTTCTAACTTTTTTTTATATGCAACTAAACTGAAACTTATTTGTGCACATCTCTAGCCTGCAGCCTTCAACGCTCCCATAAAGATTAGTTTTAGTACTATCTCAGTGTTTCCAGTAGTGCTGGGTCACGTAGCAATTTATGCTCTTTATAAATTACATAATTTTTGTTACTGCAGCGTCATATAGATAAGTAGATTTGCCTGGATTTTAAAATGGTCAAATTTTGCTTGAGAAGTTAAGAAATCGTAGTAATTTTTATGATTTATCCATTTACCAAGAATTTATCAGACATTTTGCAGATGCAGAGCAAAACTGCTCCTTGCCTCAAATATCTTACAACTTAGGTAACTTTCTTTTCAGATGTAAGCTTCTCAGAGAATGCTGACATGGTTTTTCCAAGATGTAAGCTTCTCAGAGAATGCTGACATTGTTTTTCCGAAATAAAGCATTTTAAACTTGTGTTGCAAATTCAGCTAAGGGCTTTCTCAGACCTAGGTGATTTCTGATAGTAGAATTATTTCTAGCATGAGTTCAAAAAACTGGGGAGGCACAGGACCATGTGCAGTTTTTCTTGCTTTTTTTAGGTTTTATCATATTACCCATCTGGGCAGCACTTTTATTGGGGTGGTCAACACGGCCCGTTGAGCCTTTGTTGATGGTTTAATATATGTATGTATCGTATCATCCTTGTATTCCATGGGTTTCCTCCTTGAAGGGCAGAGAGAGTCAAATTCCAGCAGTTTTACATGAAGACCATCTAATATATGTGAGGAGTCAGATAGAGGGGAGAGGCGTGTGGACCCTCACTAAGATACTCATTTTTTGTTGTTGCAGTGATTCATGGATCTGTCTGATCTCGCCCTTTTAGAGTACATGTCATTAATGAACATTGTCATGACACAAAATCAAAACTAATTTCATTTTGTAAGGGACACCCACAGCTGTGACTCTTGCTGTAAATATGATCATGTTGTTTTTCTGTCATAATGGTGAGTAGACGTATGTAATGTTAATAAGATAGTTAGCATTTCTAGCAAGGATAGGTGAGAAAGAGTTCAAGCTGTATCGTGTAAAGCTTAGAGTTTATATAAATAGGCCGATAGAGATATTTCTAGCTATTCATCATATTAAGGCGGTTCACAAATCAGGTGCAGTGTTCTTTGCTCAATTTGAAACTGTTGGATGAGGCATTTAAAAAAACTAAAATCAATATTATGGATCATGAAGGAAGCCTACTATAAAGCTTTTCTACACCAGAGTAGGAGGACAGCTCTGGAACAAAAGTCATGCACGGGATTTATCAGTTCACTTGGGTTATTTTTTCAGTGCTCTTGTAAAATAAAGAGACAGTGCTCTATGATTGCCATCTGTCACAACGGCAGGATAAGCAACTGAAAGGCTTGGAGGGAAAGATCTCGTACCACCTACTACTCTTGGATAAAATCACCACTGAAACATGATAAAGGGAATTTATCCCCCCAGTTCTCAAGGTAGTTTATCCATTTCTGAAATCTGCTGTCATCAATGGACGTATCATTATGTCATAGTGTAGACTAGGGAGGGACAGAAAGTTAAAAATGAGCAACTGCTCCCGGGATCCCACAGTCACAGCTGGCCATCAATTTTTCTTTTTTTGATAAGTCTACATGGGAAAGTCTTGCTTTTTCTGTGCAAATCTTGCTCTCACATGCTGCATGACAGTTGTTAACAGTAACTAAGTAATTTAGAGATTAATATAACCCAGACAGTCAAATCTGAACCTCCCTGTTCTTTCACTGGTGCTTTTTGAGGACTAGTCTTGAACTCATACCTAAATTTTTCTGCTTGGACTCTTCTCTAATGGAAGCAGGTCCATTTTTGCCGCTTTTTTTCCTTGAAGATGATGACTTTATTAATTGTATGTGGCATTATTTTTATTGTTCTTTTTGTTTTCATTATTATGATCTCTACTTCTGACCCTGCAAATCGATGTGAAATGGCTTGGCGCACAGATAGGTCAGCTGTTAACTTTGCATTGTTTTGAACGTATGCGCATTGTTGGCATGTCCACGCAGCACTCACCCAAGTCAGAAAATTTCTTTGGTTCACTCAAGCACATTAAGGCTTTGTGCCGTGATACTGCAATTTTTTGAATAACAGTATCAGCACTAGCTGAGCTATTCCATATTGTGTCTCTAGAGTAATGCAGTCTGTACCGGTGGCGTCATCTCAAGTTTAAGTTTAGGAAGGCAAGATCAGAAGTCTGCTCTGAATTTAAATATTTAATTTTTAGCCAAATTGTGACCTGCACACTAAAAGCATATTGCATAGAGGACCACATTTAACCTATTGGAATATTATATGTTTTTACTAAGAATAAGAGCATTTTCAAAAAGGTTTTTTTTTTTCCCCAACACTGAAAAGAGCTTACTTGAGTTGATATTTAAAATTAGAGAATAAAATAGAAAAACAAAACAAAAAGCCCCCCAAAAAACCAACCAACCCAAAAACCCCCCCCCACGCCAAACCCAACCCCCCCCCCCCCCCCCCCAAAACAACCTAACAGCAACAAAAAGCCTAATTTTACCTCTTCATTAAATTAGTCACCTTTTTAGTCCATTCTTGTGTGCCTTCTCATTTGCAGGTTAGTGGCTGAAATGGAGAACTGTTGGAGACAATTGTTTCTGCTCATTCTCTAATTACAGAACATCTGTCCTTGTCCCTCTCAGTTGTATCCCACCCCAAAGGTTTGATTTCAAAACCATTGTAACCATTCTCAGAACATGAAAGCGTATCGTTTCAACGGCTCGGTATCAACCATTTCAATCACAACCCCTTCTTATTTTCAGGCTATTGATGCAAATAAAAACCACCCCCCACAAAAACAAACAAACAAAAGACTGGAAAGGAAAATTCTTGTTGTATTTTTCTGAAACTGTGATAAAGTTTAGAATTCTCTTATAGAAGCAATCATTAAGGTCTTTTATCCAGGCCACATAACAGATGGTTTTGTTAAGCGGTTTCACTTTCTCTTGAATGTACCATGGTCTTGACAAATAGGCTGTTGACTACCACGATTAAAGAGAAACAAAATAACTATTCAACTTCCAATATAAATAGGCTGCAATTATCCAGTAAGTTTGTGAGATCTGAAAATTAATATTAAAGCAAATGTTCTGGATCCGTGGTTTGTAGTTCTGAGGTTGTAATGTTAGCGTCAATTAAAATTCACTCTTGATCTTTAAGCGCTTAAGGATTCATTTTGTAAGTCTAAGCTTTCAAATATGCCTAACAAATAACAGAGTAGGAAGAAAGAATGATAAGCTAATGAGTGGCAGGGATAACGGGGTAAAGAAACCTTAAACTTTCAAAATCAAGTTTAAAAGTATGGTAGATGATGAAATGTGAAGGTAGAGTAACATCATGTAACTTTTTCAGCTCTGGAGTGACCCTGTTCTATTAGACTGGCTTCTGGAACCTCTTGAAATTTTAAGGCTGACTCTGAGCACGATTAGTGTTCACCTCAGGATAGACGCATTACCTCTCTTTGCATGTTTCTGTCTATAAACCGTGAGGATGCAGACTGGGAAACTGGGAGGCACAGTCTGGTTACCGTGTCCAGGCACCTCAGTGGGAAAAGAAATGCCCGTCTCTCCCGCTACAGCCTGAGCTCTGTCCATGCACACCACCACCATCAAGCACTGCTCTCAGTAAAATAAGGGTGGTTTTCTCTGTCTTTTATTGTCTTTAGTAGTTAGTGTTTGGGCAGATACTCATGAGAACGTTTAATATCTTACCACTGTTAATCCTCATTTCTAAGGCCAGCTTTAAGTGAGAAGGGGAGATGAGCCCCAACGTTCTAGCGGCCTCAGCCTGTCCTCTACAGAATCATTCCCATTTGTCAGAGCACGGTACCTAGATATGGGCATTTTCCAGATTCCCTGGTCTTCCCTTCCCATCTGATTCATGTTTTGGAGATTGCCTTTGCTACTCACCAGAGCTTGATGACAATTTTCAGAGAGAATTGAAAAAAAAAAAAACAAACATAAACTCAAATCCAGCAAAGTGTACGGAAGGATTTGCATTGCCTTTGGTACGCTTTTGGGTGAGACTACAAGCTGCTGCAAACCAACCTTATTCGGTACTTCAGCATTACTGTCCCTCCAGAGGACAGGGAGCAGCATGCATGCTGGTTTCCTCGACGAGGGCAACATCGCTCTGCGCTGTGCCATTTTTTTCCCTGGGAACACGAAGATGAAAATAGAGACCAAGAGGTGCCTATCACCCCCCCGTTCTCCCACAGCGCCGCGTCATGACTTAAAGAATAAAGCGCGGAGCAAAGCAGCTCTGGCAGTTCCCAGCAAGCTGCCAGAGCCTCTGCAACCAGCGTGCAGCTCCGTGTGCAGCAAATCCACTCGCGCGGGCTCCTGGCTGAGGTGGTCAGCCGGCTCCTGGGAGCCTGGCTGGCAGCTCCACCTTACGCACAGCTATCAATTGTTCCTGAAACAATTTCCAAGTCACCTCCATTTTCATTTGGGAGATATTGACTATTCAAAATCCTTTTTATTTAATATTTTCCCTTCCTCCTTGTTCACTTTGCGTGGTGTAAAGGTGAATTAAGAAGTTCCAGTTCTAGCTAGCCTAAAGCATGTAGTATTCTGTTTGAGGCGCTGCCTGCGATGAGCCAAATGCAGATTGCTTGTTGGTACTGAAGCTTGAACTTCAGAGGAAACAATTACCCTTGTTAAAAGAACTCTGTTTAATGTACAGTGCATAATGAGAGGAAAACAGGGAGGATCATTTCACTTGTTAATGGACTACAATTAAACTTAAAGCCAACTTTTGTCCTTGCTTCCACCAGTGTAATAGAGGCCAGGGTTTTCCTCCTATGAGTGAACGAAATGTGAAAGGTACAGTTCTGCAGCTGCTTTGTTTTTGTGGAAAGTTTCCTGACAGTGAAGTACTGTGCAAGAAGCAGCTGCAGAATCAGGCCCTTTGTACACATGCGCTTGTAGTAATCTTAAAAGAAATAGAATGGGACCAGCAAAATGGCACTTCAGCTCAAAGAAAAATCCAGCGCCTTCCATCTGCTCCCTGCTCTTGCAGCTGCAGTGAATTATGATGTGCTGTCACATTTATAGGGTGATTTCATCAACTGATTTATTTAATTAATTTAGATTTAACATTGTACAAAGGGTATGTGATAAAGTGGTGTAACTCTTTCCTCAGCCACCGCACCAGCCAAGATTTATTTTAAGTATCCTCTGCCTCACTGTGTCCTCCCTTGTTCTTTTCAAGCTGCAGCCAAGAGAGAGTTTGAAATAGCTGATCGGACCTAAAGCTGCTAACTAACAGCGCTGCCATGGAGCGGAACTGGCAACTTCAATCTTGTGTTATGATGCTAGAGTTAAAGCAGCCATATATTCTCTCCACCAAAAAAATATCGATCGCACTGATGCATCCCTAGTGACTCTTGAATCTGCACAATGCTTCATGTAGAAGTATGGATGCATCTGTGGTCAAATTGTTACTTGGGGTGTTAACAATTTTACGAATATGCTTCTTGAATACCCTTCTTGGATATGATCCTGAAAGAGCATAGACCACCCTCTTTTGTTTGTGTGGAACAATGAATTCTATGGGTGCTAATAGATAAAATCAGTAGCAATACGAATCCACGCTTGTCTTGTGATTTGGTGTCACGCTGGTTGCAAAAATAAGGGCCTCTTTCCTGGTGATGGTTTCAATAATAATAGTGAATTTATATTATGCTAATATATAATGCAGAAATAGGAAAGTTAAGGCACGGATTTTGGTAGCAGCTGTATGCAGACATAGGAAGTCATGATTCCTGTGCTGAAAAACTTCATATCAAATAGACAAGACAAGTTAATAGAACAGAAGTATTCCAAATTGAATGTATTCTGATATACATATGTATGTGTGTGCGCGTGAGAAAGAGAGCGAGAGTTGTTTAATTGTGCTTCTTGGCTGGGTGGACATCACTCTGAGAATCCAGAGGAAGTTACAGTTTCACAATTTTCTCTCTTAAGGCTTCTCCAGTGCTTGCTTAAAATGGGGGCAAGGGTTCTGCCGAGTAAATCCCAGTAAAAGACCAAGCACAGTTTAACTAAGTCAATGTAAAATATCTGCATTTCTAACACTTATTTTGTAGTACTGACCGTGCTGCAGTTATGAGCCATAAGAATTTGGTGATTCTCACTTATGAGGAAATAAAAACAGTTCTTTTCAGTGGAAGAGAGAATGCAAGCAGTCAAAAAGGACTGAGTATTTATTATAATGTGTACGTAGAAGTGGCCTGAGCATCTTTTGTGTGCCCCAATGGACCAGGCTTTATGAAGCCAGAGATGGTGGAAATATTTTCTGTGTTTCATTTTCATTTGTCTTGCTGTGTTTTTCATAGTCCTGAAAAACATTCAATCTTCTGAACTGTATTTTGTTGTTTTATTTTCCCATAAATGAATATTTGCTAAAAACATAGCTCATTTCTATGGAGTGAGACCACAGAAATAAAAGGTTTTTCACTAGTAGCAAAACTGTAAAATAAAAGCTCTGCTAAAAATGTATGTGCTTCATCTGAAAAGCTTCTGTGTTCTGTACTGTGGGCTGCACTGATTTCACACGATTTGATAAAATCAGTACAAAGGGAAAAATGTTATTACAGAAACTAGGCTTGTTTCCACAGTGCTAGGATTATGATTGTGACCCTAGAATTCCAGGCAGCATTCAAAAAATAAAATTGAAGCCAACCCCGATAATTTAATGTGTTAGATAATCATAAAAGGAGTCATCACATGGTAGTTTGGAAAAAAATGAGTAAAAAAAGTGTAGGAACTATATTTTAATTTCAAAAGTGACCTGGGTAATTAGAAGTTGAGAATGTCGTTGAGATACAGGCTCACTTAGACTTTTTGGAAGTTTAACAACTTCAGAATCAAAAGGTAGAGATGAGAGGGAAAAACAGCATAGACTGTTCAGTAGCACAGAACCATGAGCTAAGGTTAAATTACCCAGAAGAACTATTTTTTGTAACAATACCCATTTCTAAATAATTTTTACCTGACGTCTACAGCTAAATGTATGTATTTGTGCCACAATCAAATTAGATTTGCTTTCTACATCAGTGTCGTTTGTTTATCTGAGTTAATAAAATTCCCCCTTGAAAAGAGTTTTTGTAGTTCTCATGTTGCAACGGAGCCCCATCTAAAATCAGAGTTGGTTCCCTGTCACTACTCTACAGATTAACTGCTGTTCTTATCGAGCAAATCACCTTTGGATTATCCAATCAATAAGAACACTTACAGCTTGGTATGGATGCCGGTGCCTGCCTTCTCTCACTCTTTATTTTCTGTGATTTCTACACTAGATATTGCTTGTCGTGGACCCATGTCCTGGTTCTTCTCCCTAAGGGGAATATTTTGGCTGCCCTAGCTGAGTGCACGCGAAGTCAAGGATTCATTCTTGTCAAAAAAAATCTCTGGTGAGTGCTTTCAAACCCAAAGCAGCATGAGAGTTGATAGTTATGGGGAAATATAGTAGAAAATATTATGTTTAGCCAGAAATTGTATCTATTAGCGTTGAAGGGTGGGTTGACTTTTATGATCGTATCACGTTTGGCAGATCCCTTCAGGGCTGTGTTTAGTCTTTTTTCAGTTGTTTTTTTTTTTTTCTTTTCTTCTTCCTGCTAATGTTCAAGTTGAAAACTAGCACCATCCACATCACTTCCAGACCAAACTGTGGTTTGCCTAGGAAGTGAAAATGAAATGCTTCTGAATCAGAAGTCTGATCTCCGCATGGATTCTCTCAGCACTACTAAGAAGCTAACAAAAAATTATCCCCTCCTGTCAATCTCAGAATGTTTGACTTTCATATCCACTTTTTAACTAGAGAAACACGTATGAAACTGAGATGAAGCAATTCAGAGAAATCAAGCTAATCCATCAAAAGTCTAACAAATCAACCTTTAAAAATAGCCTCGATACTATCCTTTAGTCCTTAACAAACATTATATTTTTATTACTTTATTATTAATGTGCTTTTACTAGTAGCAATAGTAGTCGTCCGAGATGTCTTCACCAAACTGGACATGATTTGGTTAATGAAGTAATGGTGGGAAATCCATTATTGCCCCTAGCCAGCAGAAGAGAGAAGTGGCTAAAGAAAAAAAAAAGGATTTATTTATCTTTACTTACACAATTCAAAATAATAATGACATTTTCTGCGGACAAATCAAAATGTTCTCTGTTAGATGCATTTACAAATTCCAATTTTTTTACACTAAACCATTGGAGGAGCTTATACAGAAAAAACTCCTTCAAAGATTTCTCCATAGGATTCATTACTTGCTGTTTGATGGGAAAGGAATAGTAAATTGCTTCCACTTCAAAACAGAATATTAGTGGGGCTATTCCAGCAGAAGACTAGACATATACATAGCTAAGAAAAATATCCAGAATCACTGCAGTGAATATTACTGAGAATCAGAAAATATTTGAAACCACTGCTCATTCGTGAGAGCCAGCATCTAATTAGGTGGCAGATTAAGATCTTGGTCACAGTAAGATCTTCTAAGTTGAAGTAAATGACGCGATGCGGGCATGCTATGCAACTTCTTGCCAGCCTCCTCTAAAGTACATGTTGAAGACAAGGTTCTTGTGGATCACTATTTGAGCCCTCTAGTTTGCCTTTTCTAGCAGTACTTATCTCTACAATCATCACTTGTGACCATCCTCACCACCCAGGTTAGACTCCTTTTTCTACTAGAATTTTCCTGCCTCATGTGCTCTTTATGGTTATCTTCCTACTCCGTCCGCATTTTACGCCCCATAGCTTTCTCTTCAGCGTTTGCCTCTGCACTGTGTGATCAGTCCATTTTCTTTCCGCCCTCAAAAATCTCATCTCCTGCGTCATGCATTTTAATTCCATGGCTGGTTATATATCAGTGGTGAAGGGGCCATCATCTTCCCTGAGAAAAGTACAGCTTTAATGCTCTGTGGCCATCTGAAATAATAATACCCTTCTGTGCACTTGCCTAGGCTGTAAGGATGCTGCACTTAAGCAAAAGGAGTCTGTGCATCACATCGATAACAGAAGCTTGCGGTGACTATTTTGGTCATTTGAAGCAGGTGAACAGGAGGCCGTGAGCAAAAATACCCTCTAACCAAAATCAAGAGTAAATGCTGTGAAAATTGCAAACTACATAGTATTGGCAACTCTGGAGTATTCCAGCTGTGCAAATCCTTCTACTTGTTTTTCAAGAAAGGCAAAAATACCACTTTGTTTCCAGAGACTCATGCAGTCTTTTGTCTCTTTACTTTCTCCCTTTGACTTTCATGTTTGAACCTTTGGAAGAGTACAGAATAGAAGTAATCCAAAATTACTAAGATTTGCCTGGTTTCACATTAAATGATACAAACCCTCTGAGTTCAGCATCACTTCCACCTGAAATCATAAATCTGCTCACAGTCACTCAGCCTGGGCTCGCAGAGAAAGTTCTTAAAGGGCCCAAATGTAGGTTTCATAATAAAACCTGTCAGCAGGTTTGGATTTCATTACAAACAATTTGTACGGTTCTTTTTCAAAAGCATGCATGAAACTGAGAGACTAGCCAAAAGACAAATCACAACTGAATCACGCAGTCACCAGAATAAGGACCTGAATTTTGCCTACTGATCATGGAAAAAAATGCTAGTACTGTTCACCACTGGTCTTTTTTTGGACAGAGCAAGTCATCTTGTGGTGCTCAAGATTAGAATTTTGGCGGTCTATCTAGTCTACCAACACCAAAAAGCAGCCAAATTAAAAGCTTTCAGAAAGTTACCAAACACAGCGCGTGTCTTATAATGTAAAAAGGTGCCTAGTCTACCAGAAGGTAATAAATGCGGTGTAAGATATCAAATCAGGAGCAGTTGTCTGACAACTGAAAGAAGACAGTAGGTTACTGTTATGCGTTGGAGAAATGCCCACCTATAGAATTATCAGAAGCCATAAAGGCTGGAGTTTGTCTGTCGAATGTTCATGTCTTTTCATCACTATTGAGATGAGCATTAAAGAAAGCATAGTTCTAAAGATTTCTGTCTGCTAAGAGCCATGCTGCCATTTTTAAAAATTAACTTTTTCATACAATGACAGGACTCTGAAGGCCAAAATAGCTGCTATCTTTTTAAAATGGGGAAATTATTAAACCCATGAATAGAGTTTGAGAAATTGTCATGAATCTACTGCGTTCTTGCAGACATATCGTCCATGCTCAAGATATATGACAGGACTCTGGGCACCTATGTGTAATATATCTTAAATGGCTTGCTAGAAAGGTCTTGCTAAAAATACTGCTGTCTGTCTTCATAATTGAATGGTTCTAATATGCGCCTTTTAAAATGCTGGTGTCCAGAAATTGCAGTAAGGCTACTGTACCTCTAGAAGTTCCTTAAATGTAAAAAAAAAATCATCTATTTTTATGTGATATTGATTGGAACATGATATATTAATTCACAATGTCCTTCTGAATTTTTATTTCTTTAATGAATAAAGGGGATTTCATTTAAGATATCGAATTTATTTTATATTCTTCATGAAACACAAGGAAATGCATTTCTCTTAAAGGAGAGTTAACTGGTCTTAAGACTTTACGAGTTTCTTTGAAAAACTGTGTGTCTATGTACTATCTTCCAGTGGGTGTTTAAGAAAAACATTGGAAGAAGCCACGATGGTTTTAAAGGAGAAGCAAAAATCAATAGGCAGCTACTTAGAGTATTGCAGTATGCAGATAAGCAGCTTTGCTAAGTCTGAACTTTGCACAGCAACATCAATACAACTTGTAGAACAATGAGCTTCAGTACAAATGCTGTGGAGGGAGAGAGGAAAAATGCCTCTTATAAACGAAGCAGTAAAAGGTGTTAATGCATGTTGACAAGAGCCTGCTTGAGTTATATACTCTGTTCAAATACTTTGCAAACAAATTCCTAGCAATAACTGCTTCAGAGAAAAAGGCGTGGAATTGATGTGGCCTATTTGCGTGAAATGCAAACTTCTACTAATACAAAACTAACACGTTGAGAAGGGCTTCGTTTCCACAGGGTGTATCAAGAGAGTAATAGATTTTTTTTTAAATTGTGTAGAATTTAAATGTCTGTGTACAAAGAAGTGTATTACATGTGATAAATAATATTGCAATGTAAAAGATTTGAAATATTTTGTGCCTCGTAGCTTCTTAAGTGTATGCTATAAGGATTATATTGGCACGTGTCCTGGATAACTGCATTACACTTATAAGTGGTGAAGGCATGAATAAGTTATTGGTTATACTAAAGAAAGGATGTGGTGAGGTGTAAGAGTTTTAAGTACCCACTCCCAATGCCTCAAGAAAATACCCGCTCCCAATGCTTCATTGCATACCTGGCTATTTATTCAGCTTTCTAAAATGGAGTAGTGACAATGATCTAGCCTTCAGAGTTTCCAAGCACTGAGTGGGGCCGAAATAGTGATTCCAGATGTAAAAGACAAATGCTTCTGTGAAAATTCTCGCTTTGCTGGGAAGGCTGGCTTCTAGAAGTTCTCGGGCAGTCCTTTGAAGAACTTCAAGTGACCAACTGTCCTCGTGCCTGTGTCTGGAAGGTCTAATAGTCTGCCAAACTTCTGGGTTCTTATTTTTGGGGAGCATCTCATAGTTGTCTTACTGAGTTTTTCCTGTCTCTTAATGTGCATACTCAGGATGATTATAATGCTGGAGACTGTCTGGTTTGGGTCAGTCAAAAGAGTTGTTAAAATAACCACGGGCCCCTGAACTAGTTGTTAGAAACTGCCATCAGAAAGATCTTAGGGTCCTTGTAGCTGCTGCCCCCCTCCTCTGTAACTTGGACGGCGTGTCTGTTGTTAGGTGGGCGATTGCTCTTTCCCTGCCCCTGCCCACCCAAGCCTTTGAACCTTGGCCCCGTGCGTCCCGCCCCACACTGGAGCTGGCCTTGACAGCACTGCGGGAGTTGTTGTGTACATGACCTTCCCTCATGTATACATTGAGGATTTTTTAAAATGTTATTTATTTATTTATTCATTTTTAGTAGAAGCTGCCCACAAAGGTTTAGGTCCAGAAGCTGAACCATCTCTGAACAACAAGATTTCTCCTTGTCCCCAAATTCCGCTGCTGCTTTATAATTATGAGTAAACACTAGTGTTTTCTTACTCTTCAAGTCCACTGTCAAAATCGGATGAGAAATCAGCCACTGCTTGTAATACCAGAAATTAATTTACATCATAGGAAGTCCTGGACGTTTTGGTAAAGACAACATTTAAGTTTAAAATGGATAGCTGGAAGATCTAAGGAATAAGGTTAGAATTAGAGTCATGAAACAAACGGTATAAGCATGGGAAGCAATGATCTGGAGAGTATGCATCTTGGTTTGATTCCCAGAGTATTACAGATCCTAAGAGAGAAAATGTACCCTCTCGGCTGTTACCTAGATCAATTGTAAGCAGAAGAAGTAAATGTGTTCATTTTTATGAAAATGGAACAGCTAAATGTTTTTACTGTTTATCTATTTCTACCTTTTAAAATGGTGAATTGGTGAATATGGCAGTAGCAGTTAAAAAAGTGGAACTGAATGTTGTTTTAATTAAAATCATAATGAAAAGTAACACTTCATTGTGGCATAAGCAATTTCAGCTACTCTCATTTAAATGTTCAGAACAATTTAATATCTCATTTTTAGATAATTGTAACTTTCTAAAGATCGCAGGATTTCATGCCTTGATCTTGGCCCAGAAGAGACAAAAATCTTTCAGCGAGCAGTCTTCAGTATACAAGGGAAGACAAAATGCTATGTTGCTGTAAGAAGCCCGAAATCATATCCAGGGATACACCTCGGCACCCTCGTCAATCCTTGGGGATCATTTAATGCCCCATGGCCTCAGAGAGCGCTACAGACTCAAGCCTTTCTGCCCTGGTGCCTCCTGAATGTCACCTGAAAGTTGTGCTTTGTCCAGAGTACTGTTGTTATGCAAGCCCCAACCCAAAACGTCGTTGGGTTTGGGTTTTTTTTATTGTTCAGAACAATTCAGCATAAGACCTTTAAGATAAGGTGACAGTATTACAAAACGGCCAGCGACAATTTCAAGTATGTCTTTTGGGAAATGATTCTAATACTGTGATAGTTCTGAATCAAACACATTAATCCTGCATGAAAGCCAGTAAGAATCACACTGTTCTTGTTGCCCTTCTGTCTTTGCTGGATACTTAAAAGTCTAGCCAAACTTTAATGCATTGAAGCTTCTATTGTTTTGTGAGTGTTTAGAAAATTATGGACTTAGCAAGATCTGAAAGAGTTGGTATGGTTGAAAGAGGCTCCCAGATTGGTAAGATGTATCTTGAAACTTTCTTGGAACACTTTATATCCCTTTCTTTTGGAAATTTGAATTAAGCACTTTTTGCGGATTTTAAAATATTTTGAGTATTTCTGCTTCTAGTAAAGTTGCGTGAATATTTTTGCTGATGGTGTCCCTGTTAGCATGGAATATGTCTGACTTCTGTTGGCTTTGGTGACAATGAGCTACAAATCCGCCATTTTCAGCCTGAATTTTGGTGCTTATGCTTGCCTCGCACATAAGAAACCTTGACTGGTCTTTGTTAATGGCACACGTTAAAGCTAACCACATATCTCTTCCTACAGCTGAAGCATTCAGCTCCAAGGACAACTCCTCAGCAAGCGTGAAGACGACGCGGCTCTATTTGCTTAACCGCAGCAATGCTGTGCTACGTCCGCCTGAAGACCCAGGCCCATGGATTTTGCTGATCTTTTTATCGCCCATGCAACAAGATATTGCTCCTGTGCGCTTTGATTGTTTTCTACGCTTTTCTCTCCTGCAGCGGGAAAAGTAAATCTAAATGTTCACTGTAAATGGTGGTGGCTTACAGCATTCTCTGCTATCGATCTGATGGGGGCGTTTTGTTTGTCACATCTCTGCCCTCTGTGACTACAGTGATTTGTTTCTTTTCTGTCCTTCTGAGACTAATGTTATGTGATGTTGATTTGAAAAACTGGTAGAGCGGTCAGCCTTTCATTTATCTCCCGGGGAGGATGCTGGAACTAAATCATTATTCTGTGGCTGAAGTAAAGGAATTATGCAGGAGTTGCTCAGCAGTGAGGACCCTAAGCTTGTTCCCAGAACAGTTTGCCTTACTGAAAAATAGCTGCTGTGTGAATAAATCCCTGTTCCTCATCTAATATGCCACAATATCCATCCAAATAAGTGCAAAGGCTGTTCTTTGATGTATTTTAAGTGCTTATTAACATGAACCACTTAGAAAATACGGTGTATATTTCCAAGGGAAGTCAGGGATAAATCACTCATCATTTTTGCTTAATCCAAAATCTCCCCTGGACACATTTGGAAAAACTCTACTTAATTGTATATTTGGTCAGGGATATCAATTTGTAATTTATGAAGCTGTGATGCCAAATGTACTGTTTCTGCAGTAGGTCATAATTCAGCACTCGGAGTACACAGCAGCGTGCCATTGATGCTGACCCCCAAGAGAGGGGCAGAGCAAAAGATTTGAAAGTCTGACTTCCAGGACTGATTTCAGCAAAGAGAAATTTAAATAATCTATCAGCTTTCACGTCTTTCACACCAAGGATTGCTTCCCTTTTAATTCCTGTTTTCCTATATGGGAAATGGGGCTTTATCTGCAAATTGCTGCAGGCCATCCTTTCATGCTTCGATTTCTGAGGATTTTTTTTCTTTCAGATTTTTCATCTATGATGTTTGTACGTGCAGTATTATTTAACCCTAAGGAAGAGCAAAGTGGTTGATTTTCATAGTTTTAAGGTATGAATGCTGTCATTTTGGGGGCATCTACTTCCCTTTTGACTAGGAAATGACATTTCCAAAATGACATTTCCAAACTTTACATGCTCAGCTCCTCTTTCCAAACCTACTGGGCCCACCTCTGTCAGATGCAGTTATATTTTGAAGAACTACTTCTTCCTATAGAGGAGAATAAACAGCAAATACCCAATGATTTATTTTGCCTCTTAGGCTTCAGTGTTTGAAACCATTTGTTATATGGAAACAGTGACTCAGGTAATGTAACAGGAATTATTAGTGGGTTATGGATGATGTTAAGCTCTTTTTATCCCGTATTAATAAGAACTCAAATGACCTATGAGGCCTTTAACAAATGTATAAGCACACGTTTAATGCTCTGAACTTCATGAGGAGAGGTCATTCACATTTAACATATGAGGAAAACACTGAAATTGGGGTTTTCAGTGTCAGAAGATTAAAAATACTGCTTTTAATAATGGAATATCTCCTCAGCTGTTTGGAAAATGGAAATGTAAATATGTTAAACATATTTAAAAGATGTGGTGCACATATTTAAAAGATGTGGCGCACAAAGTTTTATAATCAAATGCAAACCTAATACATAGACTTGGTTCACCAATATTGGCTTTTGCACGTATCAGCAAGCTGAGTCAGGTTTTGGAGAGATTTAGCTACTTTATGCTTACTCATTTGAGGTTTTGAGGGTTGGTTTGGGGGAAAGAGTCAGAATATACTATCTGTTTATTCTTTTAAAATGTGGTCTGAATACTTTAAATTTTTTAGGACATAGGGCAAGTAATTTTACTGCACTACGTAGCTCTTTCCATGCTGTATTTGCTAAGCAGCTGAGTCAGGTTTTGGAGAGATTTAGCTACTTTATGCTTACTCATTTGAGGTTTTGAGGGTTGGTTTGGGGGAAAGAGTCAGAATATACTATCTGTTTATTCTTTTAAAATGTGGTCTGAATACTTTAAATTTTTTAGGACATAGGGCAAGTAATTTTACTGCACTACGTAGCTCTTTCCATGCTGTATTTGCTAAGCAAATTTTATCTGTGATAAATGTAAGCAATGTGGAATGGAAAAATGCTCAGAATTTGAAACTTGTTCTGCAATAATTTCCCCCTAATCACCATTATATTTTTTCTGAACCTGCCTCTGAAATTGAATAGACAGTCACTTATATGCATTACTAACTCATACGTTACTTGATTTCTGTGATTTTTCTGAGATAAGCAATTGAGGCAGGGACATTGCTGCTTGAATTTTATTCAAACTGATCAATCAGGACAGAAAATGAAGCCATTATTAACATTCAGACTGCATTTTCACTTCCCACAGAAATGTTTTTTATTATTATGGCTAACTGTGTCAGCAGTCAGACTAGACATAGACTCACTGCCAATTAATATAAAAATTCCTTTCTTTGATTTACTAGGAGAGACTGAGGGGACAGAATTGTTTTATTTTATTTCATGCATTTCCTTTCCCCAGGCTTCACCTGATTGAGGTATTGGCTCTCTGTGGGTCAGTGTACTTTAAAGTTATTAATTACTTTACTTCTTCAATCTATAATACTTAATTAAAGCTTAAAACAAAAATAAATTTGTTACGTTTGGTGAAAATGTTGTCAGCCAGATGGGATTTTAGCAACATAATAGAGCCGATAGGTTTGTTTTGTTTGTAGCGATACCGGATGACCTTGAAGTGTTCATCTGGCCAATGTGGACCCTTTAAGATAAGAACCCAATTTCTTTTCTTCTCTTTACCTGGGTTAGGATTAACAGTTTGCATTATCAAAAGGATATTAGTACATGACAAGCCTACAGATATTTCTTACGTTATTTCCCTTGCTGTCACTTGGAGCCAGCATGAAGGCACTGTCAGCAGAACTCATACATGTTTGACTGCAGCTCTGGCTGTACAGAGAAGAAGGTAGCTTTAATATTCACCCTCCAAGATTTGCTATTGCATTTCTTAAAGTCTCATTTTTGTGATTGAGCGGAAGAACGCTGTTGTTTGGTTGCTCTGAGAGGCAGAATTTAGAAATGGAAGAGTTATTAGATTGAAACAGCCATTTCCCTGCATCCTTAGAACAGAGAGCAACTCGATTAAGAGTTAGGTATTAAACTCTTCCAACCTTCTCTCCTTTGTTGGAATGATCGAAGTCCAAAGGACTTTGTATTTGGTATCATTTAAAACCAGCTGGGCAAGAAAAGCCTTTTCAAAATGCCACAAAATATTCTGCCCTATTCTAGACGTCAGTGATAGCGGCTCTGCTGTTTCTATACTTTTCAGTTGCCGGTCAGGACTAGGAGCACATGTTCTTTCCGTAATAAAAACAAAAACCTTTTCAGTAATCAACTCCAGTAAACTCTTACCTTTTTATCCCAAATTCCACATGTATGCAACATACCATGCTGCCCTAGTTTACATCCAGCTGTTTCTTTAAGGTTAATTCTCTGTGAAAAGAACTTGCTTTTGATATCCTAGAGAGATTTTTATACCTTTTAAATAACATAGATGCTCTGTTTTCTTTTCAGTAACAACTATGGCCTCGTGAGGTGCTTCCTCCCATCTTCCTCCCTTCTGTGGTACTTTAAAGGCAGCATCTGGGCTGAAGTTTTCTCCCACTTATATAAAACCAAATGTTAAAAATGAATTTTAAAAAGGTCATTGTATGGGCTATGAGTGCCAATCTGACAGAGATGTTACTCAAAACTGAACACAGGCAAGTGCCCTTTTGGCTAAGATCAAGTTTAGCTCTGGTTTAATATCTGGTATATCTTACATCTAGCATTTTCAAGGGTCGTGCTCTAAAAAAAAAGGTATGTAATTTCCACTAACTTCTTTTTCGGTATTGTATGCTCTTAAAGATCTAGGATCCAGCTTCTGAACGGTCTTTAGGTGTACGTATTCACTGGAAGCTGAAGACTTTTACAATACCTTTAAAAATGTGGCCCCCGACTACTCCAGCACTCACTAGTCTGTAAACAATTGCATGGTAATGCAGGTTGCTCTCCTGCTGATCCTGAAAGACAAACCTTCTCCTTCTACCCTGCTATTTTCAGCGTGTATAATCTTCACACTCGGCACACTGTGAAGATTTGTATTGTCAATATGTACCTTGCTGGTTGGAAAACGCTGTCTCCCGCCTCCTGGGACTGCTAACGCTCAGGAAGCAGGCGGAGCTGAGGTGCTAACAGGCACAGAGGAAATAAAAGGGAATAACAGGAGTTTAAAGAGGAAATGTACAGAAAATGCGTGAAAGTCTCTTCTCGCCCTCCAAGTCTCATGTTTCTGTCACGTGGAGCCTTTGCTGTGCGGATTTGGCAGGCCCTTTAGCGGAACCCGTAGCTACCTGGCAAGAGTAGAGGCCTAATGTCGATTTATCTGAGTCAAAAAAAGAGCCAGGGTTTACTGAAGCATGAATTTGCAGCGTACCTTAAAGGGTAGGCGTGGATATACAAGCAGAATTTCGTGTTTATATTCCCATGGCATAAGAGAGATTTTCACGGAGATTTTCATAGAGGTTTTCTCTACAAACAATATCGCATTCAGCAGATTCTTAACACAGAAAAGACTTGCACACGGTATGCAAGTCCATGCCTTCCTTGAATGCCTGGCCTAAGTTACGGGGTATTACATCTTGTGTGTGTACAAGGAAGCACTGAGAGAAGATGCACAGAGGAACACAAGCTTAGGGGTGTATTTTTGACATCTGCAAATTTTTCTTTGGGGTTGAGTATGTAGTCAGCTTCATTTTTCTAGAAAATACAAAGTTGGGAAATAATATAAACATCATACGCAAGTGAAAGGCAAACAGCATGCAGCCAGCCCAGAAAAATGAAACTCCTGTGATCATTTTTTTAAATTATGAGATATTTGTTGGTGGTTTAGCCTGTGCAAAATAGATCAATAAATTGAAAAGATGTTGTTCAGAGAAAGCTTAATCAGTCCAGGTTTGCAATTGTCTTTGACTCAGTAATTACCTAACTCTGGATCCTTTCTACCTGTCGCATCCCCTCACAATTACTTTATTTCCCTGTAGTGTCCCCATGTTGTATCTTAAATCAGTTGACGATGAGCTTGGTAGGGTAATACCTTGCATTTTATAACCTGTTACCAATTTCGCATCTCCAGCGTGGACCTCATGGTACTGTGGAATGTTAATAAACTCACTGTGAATTTAGAATCTCTAACTGTTTACCACTTGGCTTAGGTAAAAGAGGAATTGCTGATCTGTTGGTTGTTTATGAGTGTCATAACCTGAGTCATCAGGTAACGGGAAAACAGACAATGAGGCTGTGAAGAATTTGGTTTCATTAAACATCTTGGACACCACTGGTTTTTTTTTTCTTTATTTGATGCAAGATTTTTCCGACAGCTTACTTAAAAATGCACGTAGGTAAATTTTCTTAGTTGTATTCATTTACCCCGTGACCATGCAGACAGTGCTTTTGCTTTCAAAGACTCCGAAACTAGGGAGAGAGCGATCAGCTCGGGAAGAATATTATCCTCAGCACATCTGAGAGAGTCACGTGCAGAGGGCTTCAGTTACTTTAAGCCAATACTTTTGTCTAGAAATAGCAAACCTACTGTGAGAAAGTTGATTATTGTGGCAACTGGATGCGGGCACGGAGGACAGCAATGTGGATCAAGGTGTTAGCAGAGCTGCACGGTCAGTTTTTTCCTGCGTGCCCAGAGCCTGGTAGCAGCGCTACGGCTGAGCAAAGGCTCGGGCTAACGCTCTGATGTTACTCATATTCTGGCATTATAAATCACGCTGCACTGACAGAGGGGTCAGTCCTCTGAAGGTGTTGTCATACGGTAGGGGGATGCTGACATTACCGGTGTTCCCCTAGCGGAAGGCAATATGTGGGTGTGAAGTAGGCTGAGAGAACCTGAGCTTTGTACAAACACCGTGGTCTTTCTGCAGGTTAATCAGGTCTTTAATAAAAGACCATGGAAATGTCAGCAGTCTGAACAAATAAACCAGAACTGTAACTGAATGTCCATTCAAACAAAGAAATATAACCCCTTTTTTTATTAATCTTCTTCACACAGAAAGGAAATGGATTAGAATTATAATTAGAAAATATATATTTTCTACATATTTATAAGCTTCACTACATACTTGAATACGCATTACACATTAATCTTACAGGCACGATCACACTTTGAGGCCTGAAGTCCAAAATTTTTTAACGAAAAATGTTGCTAGGTAAATAGATTAAATAAATGGAAGAATTAATTAATTAATTAAGCAACCCTTTGTATCGGATTAATTAAGAGATGATAATGATAGGAGGAAAAAAAAAGAAATTTTTTGTATCAAGGCAAAAAGCCAATCGTATCTTTTTGGTCAGAAATATAAAATGCTCTTTAGGCAACCTTTTCTTGCAGGTACTGGTGAAATACAGCTATCTATGGAAATACATTTTTCTGAATACTGGATGATGAGATGGAAGGGTGACTAATAATACCTGCTCTTAAAAGATCCCATTATTGTACTTTGAATCCTAAATTAGATATAACCTATGATCTCTCCGGGTAGTAGTATTCCTATGATACTCTTCTAGGAGGGTTTTGGGTGTGTGTGTGTTGGTTTTTGTGGGGTTTTTTTAAATAGGAAAACTTGCTGACAAGTTGGTTTGCTTGCTTGCTCTTCTTATAACGCTTCTCTCTCTCCTCTTAAAATACTGTAGTAATTTTTTTCTCTGGCTTGCTTACCTGCAAAATAAGGTCAAAATAATGACAGACCTCCTCATCAGTGGAATGTAGATACACAGACAGGAAGACTACACTTTTTGTCCACTGCAGATAGGTGGGAACACAGTTGGTAAAGCAAGATAGATTAAACTGCAGCAAGGAAAATTTACTTTTGGTATAAGGAAAAACATTTTCTGTCCTCTAATATTGAGGATATGGAGCATTGGAACAGAAAGCCTAGCCGGGCTCTGTTACTTCCATTTTTTTAAAGAAATAGTTAGACAAATACTAGTTAGGAATGACAGTCATGCCTGATCTTTCTCTGGAACAGGGGATAGACTGTGTAACCTTTGTAGAAGAATGAGTGTGGAAGGAATCGTGCATTACCTATCTAAAAAGACTGGTGAGAAAGTCAGTATGCACCTCATCATTTTTCACCGTATGGAACGTGTTACTTCCATTTTTTTAAAGAAATAGTTAGACAAATACTAGTTAGGAATGACAGTCATGCCTGATCTTTCTCTGGAACAGGGGATAGACTGTGTAACCTTTGTAGAAGAATGAGTGTGGAAGGAATCGTGCATTACCTATCTAAAAAGACTGGTGAGAAAGTCAGTATGCACCTCATCATTTTTCACCGTATGGAACGGTGCTTCCCTCCCAGATGAAACGGAACAGTCCTAAAAGC
>NW_008795249.1:2045650-2061085 GCF_000699145.1 Aptenodytes forsteri | reverse complement strand
GTTTCTTCTTCCCTCCCCCCCCCCTTTTTTTTTTCCCCTTTCTTTTCATTGTTCCCAGATGAAACGGAACAGGTTTTCCTAAAAGCGTACCATGGACCTTGCCCAAGCTGATCGTACCTGCAGAACCATGACCGCAGCCTCTGGATCCTCCCTGTCCTCTCAGATTTGCCTCTATTTGCGTTGCCCAGCTGGAGAGAAGGTTAAAATGCAGATTTATACTTAGCGATGCAAGGTCGGTTCTAACTGACGTTGAGTTTTGGCGAGGCTTCTCTTTCATACGCTGAGCTCTAAGCCCTGGTGCTCGGGCAGTTTTTGATACAGATGCGGTGCAGTGCCAATGTGTGGATTCAGGATGGGTGGAGGCAGGAGATAGGCTGGAAAGATAAAAGTAGGTGTGGGGCAGGTGTGCAGGTAGTTTGGATCGCCACAGCCAAAGAAATCAGGGTGTTACTCTAGGTTACCAGGTTCTGAATAGCCAGTCCTCCAAGATTTCCTGGATACTGAGCATCGTTTAGTCCAGTAAATTGCAGAAGCAATAAAAATATTTAATTGTAATCCAGGATTTATTTGTCACGAGCAAAACAACAGATAAACAGCAACTCTCTGACAGCATTCTTCTCCTTTCCTAGATGCCTTTTTTTCTTGCATATCTATCATGCTTATTGCAAATGCCAATGCAGGTTGGTCTACTTGCGAGACATTTTTGGTCTAACCATGATAGTCACCTAACTAAGCTGAGTAACGTGAATAGTGTGGATGATGCCAGGACAGTGGACTCCAGAATGGGACAGAAAAAAGAGATACACAGAACAGTCTGTAGTATGAATACGGCTATGGCAGTAGGACTATAAACTGTTGCGTATATGGAAGCAACTAAAGCTGGAATGAGGCTTCTCAAGGAGTCCTCCAAACCAGACTGTATTTTGGAGTTGCTATTAAAGAGAAATACATAGATGAGATCACCAAGTGGGATATGAATTAAAATATAATGTGTGCTGTATGGTGTTGCAATTGCCCATGGAAGACATGCTTTATTGTTTGCTACATAGAAAATAGTAGTGCATATTTTGAAGCTTTGTGACGAGTAAAAACAATAATCTGGAATTCACGCGATAACAGATTAAAACCCCAGATTACATACCCATACATTGTTGGATGGGTATTCTGCTTATTGGGTAGCTGATCTAGCTTACTGATTTTAGACCAAAGCTTGTTGAGCAGCATAAGAAAACTTTCATCATCATCAGTCTTTGCAGAAGGGCGTTTGAGTGTCTAACAGAGTTCCTGTTGGGTACCGTCCCTGTCACTGAACGTGTTATCCAGACGTTAACGTTGATAGCTTTGCCAGGGTGTTTATGAGAAAGGCCAAAATCTGAAGAGGCACAGACTAAACTAAATCCTTCCTTCCTTCCTTGTCAAGGCCCCGATACTGTACGTGGATAGGAAACCTAATGTTACCTCTGCAGTGCCTGTCTCATGGATTAATAGCAGAATTTAGTCTCCCTGCATGTTAACATGCGCTACTCTCTCAGCGGCAATAAATTCACACAAAAGTACCAGCAGTTCACCAAAAACATTGAGTCCTGTGCTCTCTTGATTCACCTCAGGTGCACTGTGGCTGAGATTTCATATGAGTAAGTCTGCTCGATGACTAGTGCATGAGAAGAGGCATATTACTGCTTTAATTACTTATAATGAAGGATCATGGGATGGTGATGTCATCATTTTAAGACTTGCTATGTCTAAGTGCACTGCCAGGAAGAGGAAAGATGAATGATGATTTATGGACCTTGGACAAAATTCAGATAAAACCCACTTCAAAAACGTTAATTATTTGAGGTCATTTTCTATCACGTAGGATCTGTTCTTCAGAATTTCTTACAGGTTAATAGGGATGATTCAGGGGTGTTCAGCCTGGGTTGGTTTGACGAGAAAAAGCCGGAACTGTGTGGGGGAGGGAAAAGAAAGAGACAAAGGGTGTGATTTATCGATGTGCACTTTGCTATTTGCGACTAACAAAGAGATGGTTCACAAATGTCTTGGACGCAAAGCTGTGATCTGTCAGAACTGCTGAGCTGGGGAAATACTACCACTAAGTAAAAATAGATTGGTCAGCAGTTGCAGACTTATCTGTAAGCAGGTCATCCCATACATACCGTCTATACGTGCAGCAGGCAGATCATTTTGCTGGGTTAGGAGTCAGATAACTTTGTTGCAGTGTTGCCTGTTATCAATCAATGGTTTTAATTAGTTACAGGATTGACTAATAAAAATCCTCACTGATTAATTGATTTTTTTGATCTGGCTAACGCTTGCTTTATTATGAGGTGATCTTTCATTTGAACGAAATAGTTTATTATCAAAATGCAGAGGGTTTTTATCATTTCTGAGGGAGTGAAGGAATAAAAGGGTGCGGAGGGGAAGGAATACTGACACCTGTCAGGAAAAAAAGATATTAAAGGTACTACTGATCAGTGTTAGTCTGATAAAAATTATTTGGAGGCACTGTGAAATAGTTGTGAGGGTCCACACGTATGTTTTTTGACATCTACTGCCATTTGCCACAAATCAACCTTTTTGTAATGATGAAAGAGATAGCGTTTAATATTATAACACTTCTCCTATGCTCTGTAATAACGCTGATTGCATCATCATCCGTAGATACCCTTATATTTACTAAATAATAAACCTAACGCTTATTTACAGTTTTCGTAGCACCTCAACTCAAACACAGTTATATTTATAGACACAAACGTTCTCTCTGCATTGAATAGGCAAACTGTGTTATCGTGGGTAGTTACGTGCCTGTGAATTTGCTCATCACAAACCTGAGGCGGGCTTTGCTGCAGCTAGCAGGACCCATCACAGTAAACAAGCGGTGACATCGGCTTGGCTCATAAGGTCCTGATTCTCCACGCGTGTGTGTCATTATACCTCGTGGCAGTATCTATGGAGTGGCAAATATGTGTGTATATATATCCCAGAAACGAGTTTGCAGACTGCCTGGAAATACTGAAAGAGCAACAACCCATCTTGCGTGGAGCAGTTAAGCTGCCATTAATATTAGCGATCTAAACGCGTACTTAGAAAGTAAGCTGTTAAACTAAGTCTTCCAGGGGGAATGGACTGAGCTGTGCTACGTGTAGGGTTGTAGCACTTTCGGATGCTAGGCTTTAAAGCGTGAGCCTTGAATAAAACAGAGCCTAAGTAAATCAGATAAGCAAAGCAATTTTTCCTGGCATATGGACCAGGATTCAATTACGTTTTTCTTCATCTCAGTGGCTTACGCTGTTCTAGCATTGAATACCTTTTTATTTTATGCTCCAGTGTCTGTCACTGACCACGCTGGCTGTTCCTCTTGATTGAGAAAATGTTCATGCTTACTTGTTTCCATCTTGAGACGTGCATTTTATTAGACTAGTGACCCAGAACATTAACACAGTAACGTGATTGAAGTCCTCCAAAGACTATCATCAGTTCATCCACAGGCCTAGCAATCTGACTAAACCTGACTAAACCCCGCAGGATCAGACTGAATTGCATCTTTATGATTTTCAAGGGATGGAGGCTTAAGGAGAAAACATCAAACTCGCTCAAGATGAAGCAGCCTGGTAACTGATTTTCAACCATGTCAAGTAGCGGGTGCTTTGTGAGGACTGTAAGTCACAGGGAGTGAGGAATGCACACAGCAAAGCTTACCTGGGGCTCCCGGCCAACTCCCAGCAGTCAGGAGAAACTTTCCGTTGTCTCCTCCTGCCCGCCAAATACTGTGGTCCACTGAACAGGTCTGTAGACATTGACTCTGAGCTCTGTTCCCAGCTATGCTACTGACCCTGGGCAACTCCCTTTGTATCACAGTCCACCTTTGTGGTCCCTAGCAGTTAACGTGTTCTTCACTGAATCCCTTACGCGATGGGAAATAGAATTCTGAGAACAGAGAGCGTGTGGTTAATGGTCATGCAACACTAAAAGCAACGGACGTGAGAGTTATTTCCATGAACAATATTGTGTTTGTATTACGGAAGGATAAATTATAAACTATATGTCGCATAGTAGCAACAAAAGCAAAATACGTTGTTCTAATACTTGTAGTGAGCTCTGTTTCTGGCATCTAGATAGGAAGTAGTGGACATGCTTTTGCCACAGCAACTGTATGAATGAGAAATACTCCACCGCTGCTAAGGCACCGTACCTCTGCTCTTTGCTACCTGATGGTTTAAATGCCTATTGCTAGCTGTAGTTTCTTGAGCCATTCGGCTATTTTGGGTAGCTAATAAATGATCTGCTTTCTGCAAATGAAGAGTATTACCGTAATTACTTTGAGCGTGTAGTATTTCCAGCTACAAGTATTTGCTAAGCTTTAGATCATCCTTATGCAAGAGCAGCGAAGCAGACGATGTGCAAAAGGGAAAACTGTCACTGCCAGATGCAGTATTTCAGAGCATGTCCACTCACGCAGTGGAGACGCGGCGCAGCTGCCTCAGCCAGGCTCCGAGCCTCAACTTGGCTGGCGACAAACTCACTGGGTTTATTCACTGGAGCCCAGCGCGGCCGATGAAGCCCTTCTACTCCTAGCTGTGGAGTTGAGGTCTCCACGCTGTGCTGGGGGATAAACAGCTGAATAGGTGAAACGTTCTGTTTGGGAAAGAAATTTCCTGACTCTCCCCTTTGCCTTTAAACTCAATTATCACTCCTGCCCCAAACCCTGCAGGCTCTAACACCTGGGGCTGGCTTTAGATGCTGACTATGTTGATTGCAGGCTGATGTGAGCCATATGTGAGCTGCTTGCCAATTTGTACTGGGTCAGGGGTGGCAGCAAAACCACTTTCCCAGGCTTGCCGAGCAGCTCGGAGCGACAAGGCTGCTCTTGTGGGCTCTGTCAGCCAGCTCCGGGCCACTCTGTCACCGCTCTGTGACTTGCAGCTGGTCTGTAGCCACCTAATACTAAAGTTTAGGAGACGACTTGGACCTGGGACCCTGACTTCATCAGGAAGCTGATCCTGGTGGGCCCTATACAGGTAAGAAGCCTTAAGTCGATCATGACGCTTTACTCAACGTTGGTGCTAGGAAGGTGGCTGTTGGACGGGACATCGACAAGGACTGAACTTGTCCTGCCTGAGGGTGTCCTGCTGGATGGCGTTCACCGCTCCATTACGCAGCGATGCATGTCCTTAGTTCAGGTCCCTTCACTGTGCCTCATGTTAGCCTTAGTGGCCTTGTGTTGGTAGTATACAGTCTTCAGGGAAGCACTTGAACTGTCGTTAGCAGAAGACTCGTGTAGCGGAGAGAGGAATTATGCAGAGAAATACAGTAAGAAGTAGGCAAGCAGAAAGTGTACCTCAGAGTTCAGGGAGGGAGATGGAAGTACAAAAAAGAAAAGTTCGGAGGACAAATTTTTAGTGTGATCACACAGTGGAGATATTTTGAATTCCTATTCATGCAGGATTTTGTAGCGACATTAAGTCACCCTGCCTAAGCTAAGCTCTGAATCATCTTTATGAAGTCACTGCAGGTTTCTTATGGCAATAATCAATAGAAACTTCTTCTCAGTCTTATTTCAAGCATTTCCTGGAGGGAAAACTATTCTCAGGAGTTCTATCTCATGGGTAATCACAGAAAGTTTAAAGGGATAGACATGTTGCTGACCCAGGTACAATGGCATTTTAGGATGTATTTAGAAAGACTGGACTGGATTCACAATGAATGCACAGAGCAAAATAACTTTGTCTGAAAAGATCCAGCAAACAGTTTGATTCATATTCTAGAGCAAGACTCCTAAGCTAACACCAACAAATTCAGGATCCCGTGGGACACTGTTAGGTGATGTTAAAGCCTTGAAATCCAAGGTGGAAGATGTTGAAGGCAGTAGGTCCTTCAAGATGATTTCTGGGCTGTGATTAGAAGAAGCTGTTAAACAGAAACTCATCAGCACTGAGTATTATGAACTTCATGCTCTGATAGTGTGGTTCCAGTTGGTTTGTGCTAGAGCCTCTTATCATTTTCTGACTATTTAAACTTCTTCAAGTCCCCAGTGACTTGGAAATTAGTTCTGAGAGAGCAGGCATTCTTGTTTTCAGTTTTCTGCTGAACAAAATGTCAGCAGGTGACAACCAGTGTTTCCTTAGCGTAGTTAAGAAGGTTAGAGAGTCTTAACCTACGGCCCTTTCTTGTGAATGTCTTATTATTCTGACACTGTTTCCTACTAGCCTCTTAGATGGTGGGTATTGAGGACTGTCAGCTTTATGTCTAACGTTGTACTTCAATGCAAACTGCTTAATTTCATGTCCTTTTATCCGTGGAATTTCGTTAAGAATTATTGTGTTAGGTGTGCAAAATAACAAAAGTAGATTTACCACAAGCAGTTTCCCGTCTAGCTTCTTAGAAGACTCTGTCAAGCCAGTCTCGGGTGCACTTAGCCAGTGCTTTTCTGTGTCTTCTGGCCAGTGGCATAGAAAGATATATATGCTTTGTTTCAGGCAGGTAATTTTTTTTGTTTGCCATCAATAACCAATTTTTTGTTTAACTTGGTTTGACGTTAAGCGTCTTTTCAATGTAGACATACAGCACCCCTTGAAAAAAGCAAGTACAACACCTCTACAATACCTTCCCAACGGAGCTGGGATTGTGGTCAGCAGACTGCAATTAAAATTCCCTGCAAAATAATATATAAACAGTTACTATTATATAGGGAGTCAAACTGTATTATACAGGGAGTCCTTATCGGTTCAGGCTGCTTCCGTGGCCCCACTGCAACTTGGGGCACTTTCAGGAGAACCAGTGTGACAGGGGACTGCATTCCCCGGCTGCAGAAGTCAACAACCTGTATGTCAACATCCCTACAACCCTCTGCTCTAGGATTTTATTTCTTACAGCCTCCATCATCAGTAGTTAAAGGGATTGCAGCTTTTTTATAAACCAGACTTCCCTTTCATTCAGAGATGCCTTATGCAAAGCATTCGCTGAGGAACCAACATCAAAAAAATTAAGACAAAACCACTTTCCCCACGGGAGCACTTCCTCGGTACATGTTGATGAAACGTGTCAAGACTCTCTAAATTGACTTCTTAGGTTCACTGCACGGTTTCTCTTTCAATCGCAATCTTTTGTCCAGTCTGTGCCTTAGCTGTATATATTTTGTTACTCCTTCAACAGCTGATTTATTGGTGGAGAGACCAGCTGTGCCTAGTTTACATGAGATGTATTATAGGAGGGCTGGAAAGGTCTGGTTTAACTTAGAAATATTGGAGCTGTAAAAATGTTGATTGCAAGTTGATAGAGCATTGATTTACCCGATTTCTGTTACCTGGGTCAGCCAAACCAGTTTCTCCCAGGTGTTAACTGAGAAAAGTCCCAGTGTAGTAAGTGTAATGGGGGGGGGAAGATCATTTCAGATAGTATCTCGTTAATTTTGTTAGAGTCTAAGGGACAATAGCCAACATTCCAACATTTTCTCTTCCAGTTAGGGAGTGGTGTGCCTGCTCCATAACTGTTGCCCCGCATCAAACACCACCTGCGTGGCCTTGCTTGTATTCACCGAGCTCTTAGTTTTAGCTAAACGTTGCTGCACCTGCTAACAAAACTGAAACAGCTGTGTTGAATTGCTCTGAGTTACCACGTAGTTGCGAGGCAGAAACAAGAAACTCTGTCCTTCATATATGCTGCTTCAGAGACATTCCAAGCAAGGCAAATTTCTCTGAGCTAAAACACAGGATGGTCCACAGCCCAAACAAATAGGAATAGACTTTAAGTAGCTGAACCGACTGTGCTAACTTAAAAGAGAAACTGCCTAGCCATTGATAATAGGAGACACATATATAACTGTCATCTCGTCTTGTAATATGCATAAATTAAAAATATGATGGTAACCTACTTTTGGTTATCTGCTTTAGGCATTTAAAGTTCCTCTTGTCTTTCTCCCCTGGGCTCTGATTCCTACTCTTTAAGTTCATGGAAGTCAAGCCACAAAGGAATAGTAGAATGAACTTCTAAGGGCTTGCATTATTTCTGTGCATGTGTGTAAAGGTAGGCGTAATTTCACGAAAACAGAAATGGTTTCTTCTATCTGAAAACAGGAAGGATAAATATGAAACTGTCCTCGGTGATTCGATTTGCAACACCAAGACAGAAAATACTTATCGTTTTACAATATTTTTATGATATGTGTATTACAGGCAGAGTCTAGTTTAAGTTATCTCGTGCTGTTGTTGCTGTTTGTGCTAGAGAAACTGCAGTCAGAGCCTTGTTGTGCTAGATGATGGGTAACTGCAACAGAGACCCTGTCTCCTCTCCCCAAAATACAACGTACACAGTATTTTCCACTTGTATATAGGTAAGCGTGTCTTTTCTAAAAGAAACGGTAGGAAATGCTCTGTCAGTGTATCCTTTGAAAACCTGTCATGACCTGGCGTTTTGAACAGGGACCTAAGGGAAGAGAGGACTGGATTTTTCCCGTGTCCTCGGAAATCAACCCGCATTTGCCTGTGTGTTAAGCCTCTAACTAAAGGAACTTGCACACCCAGCACTTTCTGAAGACTTTCTGCTAAAATCCCAGAGCGGTCCATTTGTCTGTAACGCGTTCTCCGCTCTACAGAGCCTTAGGGCCGTGCAGGACGTTAGAGGGTCAGGGACCTCTTGTCTCGGGGTGAATCTCTACTGGGCTGGCCATGACTTAGCATCCGTTTCTCCTTCTATGGGTCATGATGATTTTGAGAACTTTCTAGCCCTTTTCAAGCTCAAACGATGGTCAAATTCCAAAGTTAAGGGGCAGACGTGAATCACGGCACTCTCTTTTGTTCATTTTATGGTGGTGGTTGTTGTTGGTTTGGGTTTGTTTTGTTTTTAAGGAAAACCGGGTTATGCTAATATGCTTGGCATCTTGTATATTTATAACGTATCACGTCTACCGACAGTGACTGGTCCAACAGACTGCTGTTTCCCTTTGAAATGGATGTTTTCAGCCATTTAAACTCTTTGTGGTAACTTATGCAGCACTCAGTGTGGCTGCATACAATGCAATCCTGAAATCTTGATTTTGAAAAAGATTTTAGGAAATGACATACTGGAAAAGCTTATATTCAAGGACAGCGTTATGGTATTAAGCACTCAAAACAGGAACAAAGTTTTAACTTTTCAATCTGAGTTCACCCCCTTTGTGCAGAGTATTTGTTAGAGTATATGTAATTGTATATTCTTGCATTTACAGGACTCGGGCCTTACTGAATGCACAGGAAGAACAAAGCGGAGTCCTCTGTTCACCACAGGTATGTTATTTTGAGGTTAAATCTTTGGGTTGGACCCCAGGAATTTACAAGTTCTGGCACGACTCCTGACACGGACTTCTAGCTGCTCCTGAATGAGACTTAGAAGGCATATTAGTGAGCAAATAAAAAATGTATGGGGCAATCTCCCTTCTCACATTTCCTCACAGGCAAGCTCTTGATTTCGTTTTTAATGTAATGTTCTTTAAATGTAGAGACTGTGTGCATGTGTAATAGAAAAACACATCCTGTTAGATCGATAGAATGCAGGGGCAAACGTGCCTCTATAAACCATGGCGCGAATGAAGATGTGTGACCTGACTATCTGAGTGCTTTCTTTTATGACCATGATACCATATATTTAAAGATACATTTTAGTATGAATCCAGATCTCTTGAATTAGCCTAGGGTCATATTTCCTGGTTTCTAATGATTACAATTTAGTAACATATGGTGCTGAAAGTAAATCAGATTATGTAGATCATTTAACCCAATACAGGTTAACTTAGAGGTGAAGTCCCTTATAAGTTCTGAATCTGATATTTTTATACTAATTCCTATAGCGACAAATTTAATTGTTATTCCATTGAATGTGATCTTCTCTTCATTAACTTTAGCGTGCCTTCATGCTTATGTTCATAACTGAAAAATGGTCATGATTTTGTCAGCTCTTCCCTGGCAGAATTTGACCTGATGATTTAGGAGACTGAGAACTGTCGGGTCACTGTTTCCCCTTATGGTATCGCGACAAATCCCCCAGTAACATAAGGTATCGTAGCTCTATTCTGAACCTATGAAAGTTTACAACAACCGAGAACCTTACCTGCTATTACCATAAAGCTGTGGTGTTACAAAGAAGACACAGAAGATGCACCTTTCTTTTTTATTTATCTTTTTTCTTCTGGTACTAGATCGTACATAGGAGCAGCAGGGATTTGAGAGTTCATGCCTCGCACCCTTGGCCCGGGGCTCTGTAGGAGCTCTGTCATGGATTTTGTTTGATCTGTATGGGAACCCTGTAAGGTGGTGAGTCAGCGGCTACCGTGCTTTTCCAACCACCTGGTCCCCACCGTGGTATCCCAGTAGGACTGAAGACTGCTGACTCTGGCAGAACCCCATCTCCGATTGTGGGTGATGTTGCCAGTGGCACTACGGCACGTATCGGGCCTTACTGGGGGTTGCAGGAAGAGTAGCACGGCTTGAAAGTCTCTTAGCTCACCCACACAGAGATGTCTGTGCAAGGAGAGCGAGGCCTCTTCCCAGTAGCAATGTGGCAAAGGTAAAGCTGAAAAGATTTCAGAGCTTAGCCGTTGAACTTAAAGCAACTCAGATTTTATACTGCTCAAGGAAGATACGGTTTTGTCAGTCCAATTTAACTACGTTTCATATTGAAGCCCAAGCGTTTGTATATTTTTAGTTAGTTTCTCTACATTATTAGTTTTTTTTTTTTTAAATTACCGTATTTGAAACTCCTTAGATTTGCTCTTCAGGTTTGAAACCTCCAGGGTACGCTGCGGTCGTGTTTTCAAGTTCTCTGGAGCCGAGTGTACTAGTTAAGGAAGAAATAACACGAAAACTGAGGTTGACAAATATTTACTGGGCATTTAGAAAGCATCACAGCTTTATCTGGCTCTTACTGTTTTTATTAGAGTTGGTAATGGAGTATTTTTTAGGGTCGTCTACGTAATTCAGGAACGGTTTTGGTGAGTTGTGAAACGTGGCAGGTAGATCTGACTGTACGTTGAACGGAATCGCTCTCTGACACATTTGCCTCCCCCAGGTCGCTGTAGGGGTGCTTTAGCCGGGCAGTGAGCAGGAAGCTTGCCTTGGCCATAACCCAGGCTGTAAGTTCTTTACCAATAAGTAGGGAATCGAGCTTTCGTCTCTCAGGTGGGCTATTATATTTGACGCCAAGTTCTAAGAAACAAGGATAAAAATAACCTTTTTATTGTTATGATCATAGTAGTACATTATCTACTGGGAACGGACCTGGAGAAGAGTCAACAAAGGATATTTTATAGTTTGTTAGCTGGTTTTAATTTATCAGCTGCCAGTTTCAATATATCTCTCTAACTAGTTGTACTGCAACTTCTGGAAAAATACCTACCCCCCACCATTCAAATTCTGATGGGGGGATGTGTGAATGTGCTTGTGCGTGTTCATAATGTTTCCAGGCAGATTCAAAATGTTTGTTTAAAAGCTAGAAAAATCCGGTCTTCAAAGTTCGGAAGAACTTTACTGCTCATACTGATGTGGAGAGATTTATCATACTAATGTCTGTTAATACCTCAGGGAAATTAATGCCTCTTGAGTAATGGAATAAATGTTGAGCCTCGATGCCAAGGTGCCTGTGGGTTACAACTGTTGGAATTATCTTATTGTATGGTTCCAGGCAAAAAGGATTGTCTGTGCAAATGAGATAATCATGAGTCATCAGCCCTGTTGCTGTCCCTGATACTAGCCGGGGTATGTTCCTGCGGCGATGGAATGGCAGCCGCCGGCGCAGCTCTGCTGGGTGCCCTGCAACGCGCGCCTCAGCCTTGCGACGTTGCGGGCTCTCTCGCGTGGGGCAGTGCGCATCATCGCAGCGAGAGGTTTACACCCTGTTTTAATCACGCTCCTGTAATCCTGCTGGTCCATAATAGTATATCGGGATTTGACTCTGAGTTTTGAAGCTGATGCTACTGAAAGTACAACAGTTGAGTGTCCGCGTGCATCACGGTGAACACGCACTCCATGTGCCTTTTAATTGATGTAATGTAGGTAGCATTCATGGCACTCGCAGGACTATCCTTAGAACAACGATACGAAAACTGAGCTATAGTTTTCTGTCAGTTTTGAGGGCTAAAGTAACCAGACAGGTGCAAGACAACACGAGCTTCTTAGTGGAAATGAAGAGAACGCCCGTTGTTCCCAAGTATTGGGAGAACTTGTTTCCTCTTTGCATGGAAACGTTCTAGCGTTGTCATCCTGTGCTTCACATAAACCTGCAGCAATAAAGTCAAGCAGGTGAAAATTTTAGATAAATCAATGGTTTGAGAACTATTTTATTACTGACTTCTGATGGCATCAAGCACGGAGGTCCGTTTTGCCCAAGAAAACAGATGGCTATGATTTATGCTTTCGTGATGGTTTCGATGATGTAAGTTTATGCTTTCAGTGAAACAATCCGATGGCCAGAAATCAGGCATTGTTGCGGATTAGTGTATTTTCAGAAGCTCTGTATTATATTTACAGCGACACAAACTGCCCTTTGTTGGAGGAACTTACAGTCTTATTGCCAAGAAGCAGCAGCGGGGTCTGGTGAGGGCAATCCCTGCGGCAGCCAGCTCACAGGGGGGATAGCTTTGTCAGGTCGCCAAAGGATTTGGGTTCTCCCTGCTCCAGCCCAGGCTCATGATCTGCTGTTCTGCTTTCCCTCACGCAGCATCTTCACTTATGCCAGTCCCTTGTCACTGTTTTTGCAAGAATCCTGGTTTTGCCACGAACTTTATGTATTGGACAACGCTGAGCCCTTGCTTGAACTTCTTGTGATCAGGACAGTTGGTGGCATTCTTTCTCCACAAGAACGATTTATTTCCTCCTGACACGACAGAAATATCTTCTTGGTTCCCTTCTCCAGGTGCTGCGACGGAGACATCCCTTAGCATAGGTTTGCTGCTTTCTCATAGTAACGGGTGTTTCTGACCATTTCATAGCGCTTTTGGATGAGCGTTCCAGGAAAACACACTGGTCTTGGCTCTTTCAGTGATCTCAAATGGACAAAAATTAAATAGATGGTGTGGATATTGCGCAGTTTAAATGTTAGCTGTATGTAACAAGTGGGGAAGAAAGGAGCAGACAGAAAGATAAGAAAACAAAGGCCATGGGTTGTGGAAAAACATGTATATAACAACTTGATCAAGTACGCCATGCAGACAAATTCTTTATCATTGTCAGGATCAAAATCTGATCTGTCCTTTTACCATTAGATCTACCTCAGGAAGAATATCTGTTCAGTGCCATCCTAGTCGTAACTATGAAAGACTTGACGGTTTGATCACAAAGCAGTGTTAAGTGTTGATAAGCAATTTTTATCATTTTAAAATCATTTTTTCCTAACATGATCAACAATAGCGCTTCGGACTCTGAGACTCCACAACAACCAACCTCACAGCATGGGGAAAAAAGTGTTTAAGTCCTGAACTGATCAAGAATTGGATTTCAAACACAATGTTCTAGGAGGAGTTTCATCTATGAAAATATTTCGGTGTTCATGCGTGAATGTTTGGAAAACATGGAAAGGTGGACCAGTCCTCAAGTGTCCTGCCCTGACGCTAAATGAGCATGACCAAAGACTTCTGATGAAACCAAGAAACAGTTATCAATTAGCATCAGTTTCAGGAAGCATTATCATATCAAGACATCTCAGGGTGCCTTTATAAGAGAAAAAAATACAATAATCTAATAGCTCAGTCTGCTGTGCCAAATGAATGACTCAAAGCGGGGGGGGGGAAGAGTATGAGCCATAGTTTCACAATTGCACCAGCCTGCAGGAAAGCGTCAATTTATTTCCAAAGTATTTTTGCTAGGAGAGTGACGGGAGATGACTATAAAGTTTGAGCTTGCCTGGAGAGTTAAGGACACCTAGCTTTTTATTCCCCGTTTACTAGCGCTGATTTTCATTCAGTTTTCAAAAAGGAAACCGAGTGAATGACATGGACGTGTATTTTATGCATAGCGGAGCAGAAGTTAGCTGTTGGAAGGAGGGGGTGGTTGTATTCCCCTAGTAACTCAAGGGCAGATGCTTCACAGTCTGCGTTGGGCCTCTTTAGGGGTGTGGAAACAAGGCTGGGCAGAAAGCGTCGCGGTTTTCCCCCCTGAAGTTTGAATTCTGAGTGAAAATTCAAAATGCCTCCATTTTGATAGGCTTTTGCAGGGTTTCATGAGATGCTGCAGTTAGGTTATTTTTGTCTTCCGTATGGTAGGCTGTGTTTCCTGGATGAACTACGTTTCCTCAATATACCCTCACTTTTCCTTGTTGAAGGCTTGCAGCGTACTGGAGACCGTAAAGGAGAACAGCTCCAGGGAGGATGGTGACTACATTAACATGAGAGTGACGATCCCAGTAGCTGGAACACCGAAGGCCCTTTCTCATCCAACTTGGCAACTTTTTCCCATGGGTGCTGTGCGTAAGCTACGATCCTCTGAAAACATATAAATCTGCTTAACTTAAAAGCCTGGAAATCAGATGAAAAAATTATTCTGGTGACCTTACTTCTGCTCCTCGTATGACGAACACAATGGCATCTAAAACCAGTTTTAATGCGCTGGAGCAGAGCCTGAAGTTGGCAAAGGAGTACGGCTTTGGCTTCGCTTGCTGAGATGCCAGAAGAGATTGGAAGTCCTTGAAATTCTTCCAAGAAGTCACTTTGTCCTGGATGGAAACTGGCATTTATCAGTGCAGACGATAGTGGTGTATTTTAGATGGCATCAATATTGATTTGTATACTGTGCGAGCTTTTAAATACGATTTAAGATAAAGCTCAGCTTAACGTAAGACGTTTCTCCACAAAGCATTGATTTAATGTTAATGTTTTATAGGCTCCTTTCTTTGCTATAGCCTTTCCCTTGGATTATGGAGACATCCCAAATACGCTTCTCGGTTCCCTCTATTATCAGGCATCTGTGAAAGCCCCACAAACGCTTGTGCACGTGAGTAAGTACTCAAAAGTTTAATTTATGCCATCTGTCAGGCAGCTTCGAGCGCAATTAATTTATGGCGGTTGCTAGCGTTCATCTCAAATTCGTTATTACCCCTTCAGGTGCTTGCACGTGGCTTACTGCTTTCCCAAGAAGAACACGGGCACGCGTGGTGGAGATCTGACAGCAAAGTTAAAATAGGCTAGTTCTTTTATCAGTTCTATAGGGTAATTCCTTTTATTTCGCCTCTTGCGGTGTTGGGTATCTTACGCAGGGTCCTTACTGGACTAAAAGAGAGACTTTCCCATTTGATTTGTAAGTAAGTAATCTACAGCCGTTCTTGCTAGGCGAAATTACACCGAGCATCGCTCCCCCGTGCGCGTCCCCCCGCTCCCGCTCGGGCGTTCCGAGGTGCGAGGGCCGGCAGGGACGGGAGCTGCGCCCGCGGATCTGCGCCTGGCTCCCGGCGTCCAGCCCCCCGGAGCAGCGCGGCTGT
>NW_008795249.1:2018497-2044186 GCF_000699145.1 Aptenodytes forsteri | reverse complement strand
GCTGGGTCCGGCTCCGAAAACCTTTCCCGAAATACAAGCGAGATATAAATAATCCTAATCCTTTTTCTTTGCTTTTTAAGCTCTAAGGCTAAGTTAGAACAGATGTGAGCTTCCTTGTTCTTTAAATTTATGATGTGAAAGGGAAGAATATTCGAGTGTATTCCTATTTTAAGTTTCTAAAACTTTATTCCTCCTCTGTTGTCCCCTCCCAGAGCCTTTTGCATCACCAAATTAAACTGGGTTTGGATTGATAAATGAAAACGACCAAAACGTGAAAAGTTACTGGATCGTAACTTAGATGATGCTCTCCGCAGATGTCGAGTTTCTAAAGCAAACAGAAAATCCGTTACGTCTCTCTCTCTCCCGTATGGCTTTGTTTGCCAATGCATTTCTGATGTTTACGTGAATAAATCAAAGTTGTTGTTTGCTAGAGAACGCAGTACGACCTTGCACACCAAAAACGCATTTATGAAAAAAAGTGAACCCCAAACCAGCCCAGTACTTTGCTAGTTGGTATAACAGAGAGTAAAGTGCAATATTAATTCTGTCCTTGTGATTCTCTGGAAAACGTGCAACTTGTTCCTTCTCGTTATTGTTTCACGTTAATTGTATTAGTTCACACCATCTTAAACTACTTTCTGTAACTTGCGGAGATTATAAAGCCTCTACTTTGTTTTGTTTTTTTCTCTAGTATGCTAAAAGACTTCAAGTTGCCCCTATTCTTCCTTTTCCTAGTACATTAGTGTTAAGGCCTGATCTTCATAAAAGCTCACTGGTACTCAAACCTAGCGTGTCTGGGAATAAAATATGTGGGATATGCTAGGTCTAAACACTTATTTAAAAAAACAAACAATAGAAGGGGTTGTATCCCAAGTCATTTCACTGTCAGGAAGAATTAGCCATACTTATATTGCTAATGGATGATCTATCACGCCTACTTTGCTTTTATCTTTGGCAAATCCATTTTCTTTAATGTTTTTGGCAGAATTAGAAGAAATGTAATTTACCGAAGTTCTTCAGTTTGAGGGCTATGTTTTCATTAGCCAAAATGAGTCACATGCATTTGCTTGCAAATGAGTTTCAGTGATTTCCGTTTAAGCTGGACAGATGAGCTTACTCCTATTCGAGCTGCGATGCCCCAGAATATCGTATGTACCGAACTAACTGGTGCTTGGAACTCCCGAGCTGCTTTCTCGCACGTTTTTTTGGGGTTTCCCTTCATTGTTTCCCTTTCAGTTGGACCGTCATTTGGTTTTACTTTTAGTTGTGGAACTTTACATGAATTTCACTCTGAAAAGTCACGGGTGGGAAAGGGAGTTGTCTCTGTGTGTTCTCCCCACTCGAGACACATATCTAAACCCTGCTTCTTTAAGTATCAGACCTCAGCAGCTGTTAAATCAGTTTGAAAGACTTTTTTATTATTAAATGCGACCATAAACTGTTAACTCTTGGATCTGTCCGTAGCTTGGAGGAATATTATAGGAGTTAATTTATTTGAGTAGGATAGACGACCAAGTAGACTTTTTTTTAATACCACTTGCTTATACTTATAATTGCAAATATTAATTTTGTTTACGCTCTCAGCTTTGACTGGTGAGGCTTAATACTTGCTTCCCCTTAATTTTTACTAAAACTATGGGGAAGAAAAGTTGTATGCGTTTAGGATCACACCTTAGGGTAATTGTGTTCCTAGTTATTTCAAGAAGTCTAGCGTATTAGCAATGTTGTATGGGTGTCTGTTGCTGGAGAAGCAGTGTTTCACGTTGTTTAGGTGTGTGACGCTAATTCCTATTTATGTAACAAGCGCTGAGGCGACAACAGGGGTACGATGAGTTGTTATGTCTCGGAGGCATTAGCAAAATCCCTGCGCGCGCAGAGTTCCTGTTTAGAAACAGAGCTATCGCAGGTGTGACGCTGCGGTCCCCTGGCAGGGGGAGGAACGGGGTGAAACTTCAGTGGGCTCCGTCCCAGGGGAAAGCCGGAGATTCTTCGATGGTGACTTGTGTTGTGCTCTCGCTGGGTGTTGTGAAGGAATGTCTCCCACCTGGGCAACACCTCACCGTAGAGGATTCCCACCCAAGGTTAAGGTGCGGGGATACCCTTGCACCCACCTCCTGTTGGTGCCTCCTTGGTTTATCTAACTCAGGAGGGTTTTGCAGAGCTTCAAACTGCAGTAGTTCTTAGAACGCGTGCTCACAACTAACCCAAAGTTTTTCTCTAACTTGGAACGAGATCGCATTTTACCAAGTGAGCTGGATTAATCAATCTGGTGAGCGTGCTGTTAGTTGAAAGGATTAGATCTGGTTCTTTTGGATCGGCGGGCTTCGGAAAAGCACACTGGGCCGTTTGTTCCGAAGCAGAAAGGCTGCAGCCTTGCTGCTTTTGCACCATAAGCAACGTGCGAGTCTCCTGCGGGCACTGGTATTAAGATGCGGCAGCCTAGAAATAGAGAAGACAAAAGGAATGTTTCCTCTCAAACTGAGGCTTCTGTCTCTTTCGTCGATATCAATTAAAAGAAATGCAGATTTTTATCATGGAGCGCGCACATGCATTTTTCAAAAGTTTTACGTCTTTTTAGTTGTAGGGCTTCAGGGTGTTTGCTCGCGCACCGCACTGCGTGGCTGTTTGGCGCTGGAGGTTTGATTCATTTCTGAAAGCTCATTGATAGAAGAGAAGGACCTTGTTCAGTGAAGTGTAGAAAAGTGCCTGTGGGCAAGACTTGGTAGGGGTTGTCTTCTCTGGAAAGTAATTTTTGTTATTAAAGGGAGTACTTTGGAAGAGGGAATCTATTTTCCGTGAATAAAATAAAGTTTTGTAAGCATTACACTATGCGTATTTTGTAACATCGGAAGGGAAACGTGCATTTCTACTATTTCCATGTAGAAGCAACTTTAACAAATGTGCTCCTGAATACGGGTTATTTAAACTTTTTTTTTCTATTTTATTGACTGTGATGCGAAGCTACTGATGAATGTATTAGTTCTGATGTTCATTTAAGCACTTGTGTGGGATCGATTCCTGTAGTGCATTTTCATGCTGCTAGGGTTACTGTTAATGTTTAATTTTGACTGGTTACAATTACAACTAGTCCTGGGTCAACTCAGGTATCCAGATCAAGGACAGACTTTAGAAACCAACTGTGCAAATACTGACATTCTTCTCCCCGAAGTTTAGATATTTTGTGTAATATTTGTGTTTAATGATAGAAAATGGATGTTTTCCCTGGGAAAAGAACACCTATGTGATTCTTGCAAAAAAAGATCGCCCGTACGCTAACATCTTTAGATCAAAACGGTGCTAATCGGATCAAACGGTGGAGCACAGTCCGTTGACTTGAGTCAGGGACCAGGCTAAAGACAGACATAAATTTGGTTGTGTGGCCTGTCATCTTGGCAGTGATCCGGTCAGACAATATGTGATTTTCATTTTACATTGTTTAGATTATAACCCTGACCGTAGAGCAAGGGCAAAGGGAATCTGTGGAGACAAGTGAGAGGCGCTTCATTAGATCTTATGTGTCTTATTTGGAGAGGGTCTAAGAGTGATGAGGAAATTTCAAACCTCGTTGCTTTTTTTTTTTTTGGTAGGAAAAAGGGTGTTTTATGACCATTGGAGACAAGTGAGAGGCGCTTCATTAGATCTTATGTGTCTTATTTGGAGAGGGTCTAAGAGTGATGAGGAAATTTCAAACCTCGTTGCTTTTTTTTTTTTTGGTAGGAAAAAGAGTGTTAATTATGACACTTCTGGTTCTTTCCCACTTTGTTGTTTTTCTCTGCTCAGAGATTCAGCATCTCTTGCGCCGGCTCTTCCCCGGGCGCCTCGCAGCCTGCTGATGGTGCCAGCGCCTCCCCTCCCTCCGGTCACCTGCTTCCGCCTGCACGGACCGTGAAAGCGCTGCTTCGCTCGCACAGGACTGATGGCGGGGTTCAGCCCAGCGCTCCTGCTCGTTTCCAGGGAAGGCGCCTGGGCCCTCGGTGGCCCTCCGGGCTCAACGTCTCTCCTCGCTTTATTCCTGTTCCCAGGTCCTTCACCTCCTCGCTTTATTCCTGTTCCCAGGTCCTTCACCTCCTCGCTTTATTCCTGTTCCCAGGTCCTTCACCTTCCAGTTCCTCCACAGACGAACTTTCGCGCTGAAGTTCCTAACCTGCAGCGTTTTCCGTTCACAAAAAGTGATGTGCCACGTTGGGGTTTTTTAACTCGTGCTAATGGGATCCATACTTGCATTTTATTTAACTCCCTTTACCTCCCATTGCTATTTTTGCTGTACCTTCTGTCCCTCGGATGCCTGTATTTGCCTGCCTGCCTGTCTTCTCAGGCTGTGTGTCAGGGCAGTACGCAGTATTGGCTCGATTAGTTCTGCCAGCCCGTCTGTTGGAGTCTTGGTCTTTGGCTTCATTCATGGGTTTTGTTACTATCATAAAGACAGTATAAAGGAAATTAATACGAAGATTACAAAAAGCCAGCATTTTAATGCTAAGAAACTCATTCATTAGGCTTTGATTAACAGACAAGATTTCTTGTAGTATTAACATAAGCAGTCAGTTTGCATGACGGCGTTGGTTCAGCACCTGAATACAAGATGCACATTCAGTAGCGTGCCCATGTTCCGTTTTCCATCGGTATTACAGTCTTTTATCTTTTAATTTTTTTCTTCTTTTTTTTTTTTTACTGAAACGACAGACACGACTGGTGGGAGAACATGTATTTTGTTAATCTCTGTTTCTTCCCCTCTTCCCCGCTTTGGCCCCTGGCAGGAGGGAAAGGATTTGTTCGCTTGTTGCTGTACTTGCATTCTTGGCACCGCCGCTCAGGCTGGTAACGAGGCGAGTGCTAATTCTAGTCTTTTCAGGCTTTGAACTGAGGTGACTGGTTTGAGGGAAACCAAATAGTAGCTCTCTCCCGAGTACCTCACTTGGCAACTGTACGGTTTTATGCATACTGCATATTTAAAGGAGATAGACTAACGGTAAACAAGAATTCATAGTTCCCGCTCCTCCTGGGCTGCTGTCTCCCCCGTGATGCAAACTAGCAAACAAATATGCCGTGGGTTGGAAAAAAATCCATACAATAGGAGCTCGGTGTTTTCTAGAGAGCCTTTTTGTGTAAAGGTCACTTAGAATCCGTCTGCGGTGAGGAGAGGGTTTGCTTTACTCATACCTTGGCGTCCTTCAGCTTTCTGGCAGAACCGAGAGTGGTGCCGGCTGGTGATTGACTGGAATTGTCTCTCGGTTTTGAAATGTAACGAAGTGCCCCACGCTGCTATCGGCTGCGTGGTTTGTCTTAGTGACTTACTTGAACGCAGATGCCGATTCCCTCCGTGAACGGGGTGTATGTTAAGAGCATGCGCTTTCAGGATCGAGGCACGTTTGTGGTGCAGAGTCTGTTCTTAGCTCCTACTTTCTACTTCCGTTTGGTTTGGCAGAAGCAGAGCTTGAAAACTTAAAAATCTAAAAATTCACCAAATTATTCGAAAGGAACTTTTGAAATCCAGATGATTTTTTTTTTTTTAACTGTCTTACATTTTGGAAAGCGAACAACTGAAGCTTTGCAAGGATAGATAAAGCAATTACCGTAGGAGTAGGATAGATCTGAGGTTTGCGTATTAGTTTGGTAAGATCAGGATTCAAGCTCGGTTAACAGCTGTGCTACAGATTTGTTCATTGTCTCACTCTCTCTCTTAGTTTTCTGTAAAATATCACCATCAGTAACGTTCTCCTTTGCATGTCGTATGCGCTGTTGCTTGCATATCACATAACCCCATACTGGAGCTGACACGAAGTGGGGAAAATACACTGGAAAACTTTAGAGAATCTCTGGAGTGACGATGCATCAAGAAAAAAACAGCGTCAGAGAAGCTGTAGGTAGCTGTAGAACAAAACCTGTTCAGAGGCGTTATTTTTACAATGGGATCTTGTCCTTCATCAGTGAGATGTATCGGCCGCTTCCACAAAGCTTTGGCGAAGTCATCATGAGCCTTTTGACAAGTTTCCTGTAGATGTGCTGCTAGTTAATAACATTATTAAGAAAGTTTTTGTTAATAAAATAGTGAGTCGGCTGAGGTGTGAATAGCCAGATGGGTTTTGCTCCTTTTGGAGCTCCGTTGTTTTTAAAAGGACCACAAAGGTATCTGAAGCCGTCTTGTTCTTCAGGTGTTGTGTCTTTTTCCCCCCACATAGGGAGAACACAAAACTGTTTTCTTAAAGATTACTTCATTATAGGAAAATATAATTATATTAATTATATATTTATATATATACTTCATTATATAAACTTCATTACTTCATTACTTTAGGACGAGAGGAAATGGCCTCAAGTTGCGCCAGGGGAGGTTTAGATTGGATGTAAGGAAAAATTTCTTTACTGAAAGAGTGGTGAAACATTGGAACAGGCTGCCCAGGGAAGTGGTGGAGTCCCCATCCCTGGAGGTATTTAAAAGACGAGTAGATGAGGCGCTGAGGGACATGGTTTAGTGGACATGGTGGTGTTGGGTCGACAGTTGGACTCGATGATCTTAGAGGTCTTTTCCAACCTCAATGATTCTATGATTCTATGATTCATAAAAATAGCTGAATAGTTTCAGACTTCTGGATCCTGAAATGGGACCATAAACATACTGGGCGCGTTTTTACCTAAAAGAGATGGTCTCTAAATCTGCCAAAATGAAGACGATGATCAGCGCTTTAGAGCTTAAGGGAAAACTGCAGCGATGGCAGTCAAAAAAGGGAACTGGAAACTTTACGGGGATAAGAGTGCCAAAAATGTTGTTTGACTGAATTACTTTAGAAATTTGCCTAACTCGATCAGGTGATCGTAAAAAGAAAATGGATCTGTTACTCTCCTAATGGTTGTCTAATGGCTTTTCAGCGTATGCATTTAGAAAACTAATTAAACATTATATTTAACTGATATAACAAAGTTGCTTGTGTTGCTGTAATGGGTGTTTTTTTTATAGTGTCCATTATGGCTTTCTTCTAAGTGAGACAAATTTCACTCTCTCATAATAAAATTAAACCTAGGTTTTTCTCCTAATTCAGAGACGCCAAGTTTTCTGATGTGGACGATTCCATTATCTGTGCTTTTCATGTGCGAAACGGCAAAACTCATCTTGACATCAGTAGGCCAGAATTTCACATATCTCTGGAGCCCCTTAAGGACTAGTTTTGCCACTGAATTAGAGCAGGCATCCATTAGTCCTGTCAGTGCCATTCCAAAGCTGAGATGAGACTTAAACCTCACCGTGGCTTAAAGACAGAGAGAAGTTTCTCTGTTTTTGTGAAGAGCAGATGCGTAAATTCGGGTAGTTCTTTACCACACCATTCCTACATCAAGAGCCGGGGCTTTCGGGTCGGTCCCGAAGAAGGACGTTGCAGAGCAGCTCCCTTTGACCGCCTCCAGAGGATACTTTGACACCGATTGGCTAGAGTGGTGTTTTGCCTTTGTTGGTAAGGTGGCCTTCCATATCCTATTATCGAAAGCCTCCAGAGGATACTTCGACACTCATTGGCTTCTAGAGTGTTTTGCCTTTGTTGGTAAGGTGGCCTTCCATATCCTATTATCGAAAAGTAGGCGTTGAAAAGTATTTCTTCGCAAAGAGAAACGAGGATGTAAGAAATACGAATGGTTTACAAAACGTTGGTGAGAATGGATTTGATTCGGTTATCATCACCGCGCCCTGCCGCTGCGTTCCTCAGAAACTACCTGCCGGGTTGCAAGGAGCTCTTGGTGTCGGTGCTGTGCGTTTGGGAGGAAGGTGCTGACCACCAGCGTTCCTGCCGTTCTGCACAGAACGAGGGGAGGGGAGGAAGAATTTGGATTAATACAAATAAAAGGGAACGTAAAGTCAAAGAAAAGCTATGGCTTACTGAAATTTAGCCCATAACATTCATCTATGGCTTTAAACAGCTGATTTTTTTTAAATTAAATGAATTATGACTATTTGGGTGGGAATACCCAGTATAGAATGATTAATACGTACACTCATGACAGTCAGTCATCTCGAAGTAGGAGCGGGTTTGAAATGCGCGTGTACTCTAGGGCTGCAATCAGGCTTTCTTTTACAAAGAATAAAAACAGACGCTGGCAAATTCTATGAAAATATTTCTAAATTACATTGCCATTGCTTTGTGGTCTGCAAGACAAAAGGGTGCTGTTCCTGAAGTCTAAATAACAGGGCGGGGAATGGAGAGGATACGAAAACTCTCATCAGGGGGAAAAGGCTTAAAGTTTTGATTTTACTAGGAAAAGGAGGAGAAGTTTATTTTCCAGGAAAAAAAAAAACCTAGAAATTCAAATTAGGAGTAGGGGAATGAGAGTGGATTTGGGTAGAGGGCATTGGCTGTTTTGATACTGTCATGTGAAATAGCACTGTGATAACTGGGAATTTCTGGCAGGACCTTTGGAGAAAGTATCCAATGCTCATTATTAACACCACCACCACAGTGCTGCTTTGGCACCTCCGGTATTGGGAACATCATTTTGTAAAGCGCTTTAACGGAGCCTTCTCACATCTCTGAAGCACTTGGGTATTTAGGCATATGCTTAGGTTTATCCCGTATCAGCAAAGCATTTTAGATTGGGGCTGCTGAATCGAAGCCCTGTCAAGAATTGCACAGGATTTCCCAAAGTTAAAACTCTGGCAGTACGTTCAGGTGCCAAATTTCTTTCTGCTGCCCTTGGCTGTAAAGTTCCCCTTTCCTGGTTGTGTACCTAGACTAACAACTGTCATGGCTCCGAAACGCAGGTTTACCTGTTGTGAGAATAACGCGTTACAAGGAAGCGTGACATCTCAAACTTCTTTCGCCGCCTGCAGAATACAAAGATCCAGCTGGTTTGGAAGCAGCCCGTTTTATTACTCGGGAGCGTAGGTGGGGTTAGCTTGCACTGAGCTCCGTGTTGCCTTAGTTTACAGTGTCTAGGCTAGTAGGTTTAGAGCTAATTGGGATGTCTCTGTCCTGCTTTGTCATCTGAGGGTTGGACGCAACGCTCCTGACCGCTTTCTCAACGTGACCAAGATAGACATTGGAGATACTTTTCACTGACAGCATGAACAAAGTTCTCCGTCTGTGTGTGTCTGTATATATATATTTATTTATTTAACTGGATAGTTTTACTGAGTAGCCTTCTTAATCGTCTGACTTCCCCGAGTTAGACCAGGTAAGATCTGCCCTTAAACCTTTCTATAGGCCTGTTGTTTCCTCGAACCGTAATCGTTTGGCAACGGTTTCTGGTGCTCCGCCACCTTGGATCACTTGTGCTGCTTTTGAACTGTGAGTTACGTACTCGGTACCCCGTTTGTATTTTGATAGTCACAGCGTCTTCGGAAAGAAATACAGAAAGAAATTATGATTGCCTCTCACAGCTTTTGAGCAGTTCGGGGCAGAGGTTTCTCTAGTTGAGCCTGTGGGTGTCATTGAAATAAAAAGGACTGAGGAAGAGGATTTCTGTACTATGACTCATCCCAATCCCAATTATGAAACAAAAAAAGCAATGGGAGTGTTTATATTTTGGGTTTGAACATGCAAGTTTTAAAGTAATGAGGGGGGAACAATATGGCTGTAATATAAATTTTATTGCGCATTTCAATTCAGCATTGCTGACAACATAGAAAGTGTTATAAACAGTTTTATTGCTTTGATAAACTTTTGCCTTTGTGAAGATCGGAAGAGTTGTCCTAAATTGCTTTGCTAAGGAGTTTCTGGGTAGTGAGAGAGTTTATAACATACATTTTCCGGATTTTTTTGTATGTAAAAAAAGAGAGACAGCGAGAAAGAGGGAAAATAACCCAAACATTTAAAAGTTACTTTCTGTAAATTCAACAACAAGCAGGATCGTCTTAAGAGACTGTGATAGATCACCCGTAAAACCTCTGTAAAAAAGGAAAACGCTTATAAAATGACTTTTTTCTTATAATATTGAGGCATTTAAGCGATCCTGTTATCCTTGGGGAAAGGATCTTTATTTAACCCTTTCTTTCCCTAGATTTTAGTCTAATAAAATTTGAAATGAAAATTGGACCAAAAGTTTCAGGGCAGTATATGCCTAAAGAAAATAAATAAGAATAGAAAGCCCAAGGTTTTAGGTCTTGCTTTTTTTTGGGGGGCCCCCCCCTTCTTTTTTTTTTAATCTGGTTGCCACAGACTCTATTTTTGTTTGGGTTTTTTATAATTTTTCCAATAATTTATTAAAGCCTTGTCTCCTGGCATCATGCGGTTAGGTGGGAATTTTTCACTTTACCAAAAAATTCTGTCCTTTGCTTCTGCGCAGGAAATCTTGGCATCACGGCGTAGACAACCGAAGTACCTGACAACTAGAAAGCAAATTAGAAGAAACTACACAAGTCTCTACTTTAGCCTTTCAGAATTTGGTTGTCCACAACACAACTTCTAGGAGGCAATAAGGGAAAGGCACGTTATTTAAGTATTTAGGTTGGTAATCTCAAACGCAGTTTAGCTTGAATATAGTATTACATATGCCAGAGTAATAAGCAGACTGGTAACGAGGCCTTTTACTTATTTTAGAAAATGTTCTGCTGCTAAAAAATCCCTCTGACAAAAGATTTTTTTCTTTTGTTTTCTTTTTTTTTTCCCTTCCTCTGTTACACCTTGGGTAGTGGTGATAATGTAAGAATTATCACATGGAGTCACACTGAAAGTCCATCTGGCCCAGTGGCCTATTTCCTGGTGATGACTGGCAGTATCCAATTTTGACCTTCATACTTCTGGAATGCGAGGGATAATAACAAGAGGTTTAGGAAATGCTGGTTTTGTAGACAAATAGAAACGATCGGCAATATTTATTCACAAAGACAAGACAACTGAGAAATCACAGAGTTCCAATTTTTCAGTTTATGCAGAAGTATTATAAAGATGGGTGTAACGGTGGAAACGAGACACGCTGGGCTTAGGTCATAGCAAGTAAGATTCAGGAAGCATTTTGGTAGCAGTGAGCTACAGGAATCCGTTGTCTGCAGTCACCGTGGGGTTTCTGTCACCGGGAGTATCGTAAGAAGAGGTGGGACAGCAATGTATTGATGTTGCTTATGTATAATCGGTCCTACCTCGGGTGAGTTAGATGACCTGTGTTGGAAACTTTTGACTTCATCTTCTTACGGTTTTGTGCTTAGGGTGTAAGAAAGAGGACAAATGCAGCCTTCGTATGTCTGCTGAGGTTAATGCCTGGTGTTTGATCAATCAGGGCTCTTCAAGAGATCGTGATAATTTGAGTCCGTGGCCAATGCAATTTGAGAGTTGATATCAAAATGCTGATATTGTTAATCATCAACAGCTGAATAGACAGGAGCTAGATGCCTTTGATGTCAAAATGAGCTTCTGGAGTTTCTGGTTTCCAGAATATCCCCAGGGATATATTTGATACGTGGTGGTCTTTGTCTTTTGAAAAATCAAGTTTTAAAGACTGTGCTCAGCATCCTCAAATCCCAGGCAATGAGCTGGGGACCTCACGCTGGCACTGAGCATTTCCAAATTAGGGCCTTGGAAAAAGTCCGTATACGTATGGCCTAACCTTGTCACCCAGAAGAATAGAGGAAGTCCTGTTTTCTTCAGACAGAAAGGGAAATGCGTTGGAGTGACAATATTTTGTTGAAGTAGACGCAGGATTTGAGGATCCATTTTCTTGAGTTAAACCGCATATATGGTTTGGTAGGCAGTTCTTATTAAATGAGAATTTAATGATAGCAGAAAGACCATGAAAAAAATCAGCGCTGGGATTATAACTCTGCTGTCAGTATTTTCCACCCTGAATCCTAAATTGCAATTGCCAGGACCGTTTATCTGCCTTTGGCTTCTGCTGCTGAGAACTCTCCTCTAGTTTTCCCTTTTATCAGTGCAGTACTTTGCTAGATTTCAATCTTTGAAGAACTGCAGCTTGTATTCTTGCATTGTTGGTTCTGTTTCACAGTATCTTTCACTGCAGTAACGCATTCATTGTAATTCCACATCGTTTTCAAATCAAGTGTTTATGTTTAAGTCTGCTTAATTTAAAATGGGGCTTGGGGCATGAGCTACTTAACTGCTATTGGTTGGCAGTACTGCTCTCATGGAAGGAACCGATAAGGTGTTTCACAAAATAAAACTGGGGGGGAACACGGTGCAATCCTCTAATGTTATCCTATTTCCCCCTCTGAGAAGACTTGCATTTACCCTGTATGTGCCAGCAGGGCGTAACAATAGATTCTATCCCATTCTGAATGCAAGATAGAGGCAGGAAATCACTATGAAGAAGAAAGAGACGATTATTCCTCCTTTCCAAGGACTGAATTCGATCTTAGTTAGTCTTGATTTAAAGCAGAGTCGTTACCCTGTCACCTTTTCTGGCATTTGGACAGAAACCTACAAACGTGTGGAACTGCCGTTGAAAATGAAATTGCACTGGGCTGTGTGATTACCTTTCCAAACGTCCTGATAAAGAGTGCAGACGCTGTCACAGCATCTGTGATTTTTTTGACATGTGATTTTTGTCTGGGAGGAATGTTTTGTTTGGATTTTTTTTTTTTCCTCCCACATCTAGCTTTTGAGTAGCTTGTGAGTACCATCAGTCTCACAACAGAATGAAAACCTTGAGCCTTAACTCTTTTTTCATTAATTAAAAAGATAGGAAGGAGCATTATTGTCACAGAGTTGACTTGAAACTGTGGAACACCCCATCTCTCCCTCCTCACAACAGACACCTCCTTTTAGCAACTTTAATTACGACTGTAATTAAATACCCATGTATGATGGAGTATATTGCCTAAACTGTTAACAACGCTGAAGTTTTTTGTGCAAAGACCTGCCCGTACCTTTTCTTGTTAGAAGCCCATAGGTAGCTAGGGTTGACCAAAGCCCCCAAATGCAGCCCTGTTTAGAAAGAATGAGCTTAAAAAAAAGTTGTCAATGAGAGAAGAAATTTAAAAATTTAAAAACCATAATGAATTAATTCAGGTACGAGACTCCGGCTTCTGTGCCTATCTTACTTGCTTGGGGAAATTCCAGCAAAGATGGTGTTAAAATGCATGTTTCTGTTCCGTTGCTAATATCAGATCTACTTAACGAGGGAAAACAGACCGAAGTGTAGGGGAAATCAGGAAACTGCCAATGCAGAAAGTACTGTCAAAAGCAGAACGGGCAAGATTTTCATGTAATGGTTCACCAGTGCATTTAATGGGGTCATAGTCTTTTCTAGCATCACTTAATGAAGATTGGTTTTTCCCCTAGATTTCAGGTAACCTGTAGACTGTAAAATAATTAAGACAAGAATGAAATTGCCACTATTATTAATAGCGGGTCTTTTTCTTTTAGAGATGCTGTGCTTGCTTCTGGAGAGCACGTTGAGACTAGTTTCCATTCCCTCTGTCCCGGTAACTTTTCCCAGCATCAAGTAACGAAGCCAGATTTGGTGACAACTTCTAGAGTTTGCAGATTACTTTGGAATAAAAGCTGTAAAAGGGGGGGATTGCTCCATTTATCTCAAGGAGACGTTAACACCGAAGTCTTAAAAAGTCTTTTAAATGTGGTCATTGGCGACTCTCTGGTTGCTGATCCTTTTAGTAGAGCTGTCTGGATAAACAAGTTACCCATTTGGATTGTTGTGGGAAACAAATGGCCAGTGATGGGCATCCTGATCGCTGCCAGAGTCAGGTGAATATTCAACAGGGTCTTCAAGCCCTTGGCAAAGACCATCTAACAATCCTACCAATGGGGTAAGACACAGAAATTTTGCAGCGGCTCTCTATTTTAAGTATCTGTGGTTGTGTTTCAATAACAAGATGTTGCATGGTAATATATGAAGTGGGAGGTTGCAGACTGACGTAAAATGAGTATACTAGAAATTAAATATGCCACGTGGACTGTTTTTTTTATCTCGCTAAATAATGTTACTGTTATTTTGAAAATGCTAGAGGAGAATCAGGTGCGTTTAAGGTGCTTTGCATTTGCAGGAGTCTGGATTTCTCATTATAAAATTAAGTCAACTTGTCAAGTACACAGATAAATACGTGCAATTTTACTTGGTTTTACTCTCTCTGGAGTGGTACTTCTTAAATGATGGTTTAGTTCAATACATGATCCGGAGATGTCGGTGGTCTTTCCCTCCATGTCAGTGTTTCTGTATCGTGCCTCCGGCAGCTGAATATCCATGGGAAAATGCGTTACATTTTGATCGCTGGTTCTTGAACTGTGGGCTTCGTGCTACTGATGGCCTGTCAGCCGTAGTTAAGATCCGAGAGGCCGTATTAAACAACTATTTCAGTAGTGCTTGCAATTGAAGCCCTGATGACAAACATGCTTATTGTTGTAAAAGAGGGGATGAGGATTGAGGGACGTACGGCAATACAAAGTGTTGGGAACCTCTGTTGTAGGTGACGATATTCCATAACAAAATTTTTGTTAAACGATTTTGTCTTTTTTTTTTTTTTTTTTTTTTTTTTTTGGGGGGGGGGGGGGTGGTTTTGTGTGAAAAAACTTAAGCGTACGTATTTAATGGCATAAGAATAACAAGGCAATCAAAGAAAAGATGATTTGTTTGCTGCTGCTCTTTAGGCACACAAAAAGGACTGCAAAGTAACTTTCTGAAACAATGGACATTTTCCTTATAGGAAGCTTAAAAATATGTTTAAAAATAAGTTTAAATCGAGCCTTCTTCCGAGTACTAAAGGTTTGTCTGGTCTGTCTGTAGCTGTCAGGTTACTTGGTTTGTTTAAATAAGAAATCTGTAAAGTAATGATTAATCTGATTCATCTGTAAAGTAAAGAGTTGCTCTTTGTAGCCTTAGGCCTGTCAGATCTGGGCATTGATGTCATACTTTATATATTTTATTTTAGCAACGGTTGATTAACACCTATTCCTGCCAGCAAAGCTGGATACAGGCTGGCCGGGGAAGTGGTGGAGTCCCCATCCCCAGAGGTATTTACAAGGCGTGTAGACGTGGCGCTTAGGGACATGGTTTAGTGGTGGGCTTGGCAGTGCTGGGTTAACGGTTGGACTCGATGATCTTAAAGGTCTTTTCCAACCTAAACGATTCTATGATTTGTCGAGTGAGAAAGTGGTGGGAAAAGAAACTACCGTTCCTCGTCATACTGTCCCATCTCCCCACAGTTGTGGTATTAAGCCCCGCTTCCCTCGCGCTCGGTGTGCAGAATAAATGAGGCTCTTTAGTACGACTTCTGTTTTTATAGTTAACTGAGCTTTGAAATTGTCTCCTAAATCATCCTTGCCAATAGCATTAACTACCCCTTTGCTGGTAGTCAGAGATTATTCTACAGTAAGTTAAAGGGTAACTCATCTTCTTTTGTGATGACAGGAAACATGGAGGGATGTAAAAGATAATGGCTAATTCAAAGCAGATCACTCCACTCTGCTTCTGGAAATCCATCAACTCCATTCAAACACAGATCTGAAATTTTGCAACAAACTTTGAAAGCTCTTTCCCTTTCACTGCTTCAGTAAATTGTTATCTGGGGGAGGATGATGCAGATGCCCTTGAATTATGTTGCCTTTCATTACGAAGGGGTGAACTGCACATTAGCCTGGCATTCAGAAGCCTGAAGGATTCAACCGCTGTGCTTTTTGCTGCTTCAAAAAAGGTGGAAGAGAGAGGCCAAGTAGGTAAGTGATGTGGTATTGAAGAAAGGTCTTTATCCTTCCTTCTCCGTTTGCAGAAACAAACCCCTGAAAATACATCATTTAAAGCCGTACTCATGCAGAGGTGAGTCATCCCAGCTGTACGGCTGGACCAGGCAGGGAGGCGACAGGGGCAGGTGGAGCAGTGGAACAGCAGGTGAATTGATCCTTGAGTAAACACCCGTGTTTAAATTTTGTTTTGGGGGGGAAAAAAAAAAAAAGGCAAAGACAGCTGAAGCAAAGGAACAAGAGAATCTAATGTAATAACAAGCCACAGAAGGATATTTTAGAGAGGTAATTTTTTTAGAAACAGGCTGTATCTAGGTCTCTTCCTATGACAGTCTCCATCCATACTGCCTTGTTCGTCACCCGGGGTTGCTTCTGATACGCAAAAGCTAGTTGTTCTGTTTGACGGCCAGGTTGTTGCTGTTGTCAGTAGCTGCTTCAGAGAAATGACGTTGTTTACTGCGGGTGTGGGGGTGGGATCAAGAAAACATTCCTGCCAAGTTTGGGCTCGGTCTAGATCAAGAGCGCTACCCCTTGATTTACTGCGTTCTTCTGGAGCAAGGCATCTTGCAAGACCTAGGGCGAAGCACATGAAAATTCAGGATCAGACCGCTTGCTCATGGGGAAACTTAGCGGTGAAAAGACTGCTTTTAGGCTGGAGCAAACCACTCTAAACGCTCCTAAAAACCTTAGAAAACACTCTGTGCAAGATAAATTTAAAGAGAGCCAGGTGTTCTGAGAGGCTCTGTTTGAAGACAGAGGCAAAGACCAGATTCTCCTGTTCCAGCCACTCTTAATCTTTGAGTATAGAAGTAATTTACTTAGGCAACAGTTAGGTATGACAGTCACAAACACAATAAAAAATTATGTAGTAGATTGTTTTTGCTAGGCTGTGATTATAATTACTCACAACTCTCGATATGTATCACGTACCGTGAACCATTTTTAATTTTTTGAGAACAATGCCACTTAAGATATCTTTCTTCATCAGGCTGTTTGATTTATTACAAAACTGCTAGATCCACGTATCGAAAACTCTGCTAATGATTGTTGTGTATCATTCCTACTGTGAAAAAGTGAGACCCAGCGGTAGCTTGTGTGTGTTTAAAACGTGAACGTACATTTTAACATGCTATATGGCTCTACATGAGCTCTGTCAAAGATGAATAAAGCAACTATTCAATGCCATCCCTCCACAGTCATTGTAAAGCAGAGTAGGAGCTGCCTTATTAAAGTGGGCTTTGTTCCTATGCTACCACATGCAAAAGAGATGTATTGAAAATAGAGAAAAAAAACACTAATGAAATAAACAGATTTAGAGTGAAAACCATTATCACAATATAGCTGTGCTGTTTAGCAAACACCTGATGGAAAACACTACAATATGCCAGCAAGGCTGCTTGTATTTTTCCAGTATTTCTTTACAAGCTAATCGGCAGCGTGCTTGATAAAATTGATCTTGTTATGATAGATGTATTTCCATTACAAGTAAATTGTACTAAATGAATTAATTTGTTTCACTTATTCCTTTCGAAGTCAATATGTTACTCGAGAATCAAGCAGTTCTTTGATGCCAGGTTGTTAAATGATTAAGGGGGGGGGAAGAAATGAACTAGTAGGAAATAAGATAGCCATCCACCAAAAAGAGTTTAAGTTTTGTCCAAACGCTATGACAAGCTCTGCTGCCTTCAGAGGGCTTGGATCAATCCTTATGACTCACCCCCTTAAAAAAAATATAATAATAATTAAAAAAAAAAAATTAAAAAAATCCCTGAATGTTTGCATCCACAAACTTATTATCCATGCTAAATCAGGGAAGGCTACTTTGCACAAAGTTGGCTATTGTCTGGAAAGTTTATAGGTGTTTAATAAAACAAGTCATTGGTATATTTTTGTTGCAAGGATGTACTTGTTTTTTCCGGATAGTACGCTTGCGTGCTTTTGACTTGTAGTATGGTTCAGGCATTTCTTATTGGCAGCTTTCATGATTTATGGCTTGCTGAGTGACATTTTATTCCCTATTCGAGGTAGTAACAGCTCAGATTCTTCAATTAATCACTTTTATAAGTAAAACTGATGCACTGGATATTTATAGAGCAATTTTCAGGCCAGGGTCTTTGAGATATTCAAATTACCGAGAAAACCATGTGGACAAACACAACCTGGTGCATGCAGATATAGATGAGTCAGAGAAGATTAAAGGAGGAGGCTGTAGCTGTAACGTCTAGACCAGCATTTGTGACTTCTAATACGCTGCTAACACGGGTCTGGTTTTTTCGAACAGAGGTGTTCAAAGGGAGCTTGAGGTCTATTACGAATTTTCCCCTTGTGATAGAAGTGAAATAACTTTGGATAGGCTCAAGCTTTGTGGATTTCGGCTGCAAAACTCTCATTAAGTTCAATTTCACCTTTTGTGTTGGTTTTGAGACCCTGTCAGAATTTCATTTGGCACAGAGAGAGCAGTAAGTTCAATGAGGAAATGCAGAGTTTTAGAAACCACGATTGCTGTTACGGTCCCGTGGAATGTAACCTGGCAGGACAAGTGTCTGCGCCCAAAGACGCTGTAGTTCGTACCCCCGTGTTCATGATTAGATTTGATTTCTTAACAGAAACGATAAGTGTGGTTTAGGGAAAACACTGCAATGTCAGATGATTAGTGGTGGAATGAAAAGATGCGTTCTTACTGGAAATCAAGTGCTTTCCTCTGATTTTAAGGCACGCGATGACAAATATAATGCTGCTAATGTGCATTTTTCACTCTTAGCCTTAGAAGTAGAGGAACACTTAAGAGCCACGTGAATATAAATGCCTTAGAAAGAGATCTAGTGTGGGTATCTGAAGGGAGGTTTGTTCATACTTCGGAAAATAATAAGAACTTGAATGAACAGGTTATTGTCAGAGCTTTTGCACATCGGGATTCTTTAGGTGGAAAAGGATAACCTACGTGATCTCATGGGATTCTGGCTGCTGAGAGGGCATCACACTGGCTTGTCAAGAAGCGCTTGACAGGCTGCAGAGGACCAAATGTCGGATGAGGAGTTAGGAAAAACTGTTCCCTTGTCATTTCAGTTCTTGGCCAAATCTTTTCCATTTCACCCTTTATTTCCTCCTCCAATTTATGGCGATAGAGATCCAATATTGTAAAAGCTCTTTGTGGTCTCTGAATGGAAAATTACTCTTAGTTCTAGTAAGTAAGTATTACAGTCGTCTTGTTTGCTATTTTCAAGCATTGCTGTAAATTTTTAACCATTTCAGTATACAGCTTAGTGGAAAACCTTGTCTTTATTTGTTTCTCTTACAGAGATATTTCTTTTCAATTTCATCATGTGAGACACTGCAACATTGTGGGAATGGTGGAAAGAGAGAAATGCTGTTAATTCACTCTTTCATTGGTTTAAGTGGGATCCTCTCTTGGGTATTTCTTCCGTTTGGAAGGATTGGGCAGTACTTGTGCCTGTTGTAGTGCGGTGTTTGTTTTAAAGGCAGAATTCCAAATACATTTGTTGGCTTTTCTCCCGAAACATGACTGTAATAGGGACATGGATACATTAGAGAGCTAAATATCCTGCAGTCTGGTTTGCTACTGATGTGCATACGTAATTTCCACTGACAGTAATGGGAGTTACATGTGTATAGAAAGCAAAACAGACCCTTAAAAAATGTTGGTCAAGTAATAAAAGCTAGTCTAAAGAGAGTGTGGAGGTAGGGAGTGGGAGGGTGACTTTTTTTTTTTAACTTGCCTTCTATTTAACTTATCCTCACTCCACTAATATTAGCTTAATATTATTTTTATGGATTCACTCCTGATTTATTGTGGCGTGAGAGGTAAGACGAGATCCATGTGGAATAGGTAAGCAGATGATGACTTTAAAATATACTTACTCTAAAGAGAATGAGAGAGAAAACTGAAGAGGCTGGAAAAGGTTTCCCCTTCCCTGCTCCCAGAAGAATCGGAAGAGAAGTTTTCCCGCGTAGTGGCTGTACGGTAGAAGAGTCTGCCATGCTGGTGTGCCGCTGGGTATCTTTTGCACGGTAGCAAAGGGCACGCTTAGGGACATGGTTTAGTGGGCATGGTGGTGTTGGGTCGACGGTTGGACTCGATGATCTTAGAGGTCTCTTCCAACCTCAATGATTCTATGATTCTATGAAATAGCAGTGCTGAGTCTGTACTGCCAAGGCTCTGTGCGCAGCTGCCCTCCCCGCAGTGCTGGCAGGGGTGCGCAGAGCCCCCCGTGCAGCTGCGTTACTGACACCGGCGTGTGGCACGCTGACCGTAGGGGAAGAGCTTGAGCGTCCTTAGCCATTGCAGCGCCCGAGGACCGGGCTTTTGTGCCTTGCTCCAGACCAGGGCACTGCTCTGCCTGTGCAAGTCACGAACGCAAACTTAAAGCTTCTCTTCGGCAAAACGAACCAGCAGTCCCGCATCCCAGTAGCATTCAGCCTCCAAGAGGTAAAACTGTCTGTCCCAGGGTATTTATGGGAACGTTGCTGTCCTTTGCACAACAGATGTTGTTTTGAACTCTGAAAACAAGAAACATAACTGCAGTGGATGCTGTCAGGATTTTGAGCGTTTTCCTGGAGCTTCAAATGAGAAGGGAGAAGCAAATTCCTGGATAGTTAGACCTGGCAATCTGTAGTCTATCCCCTAATTAAATTCTCTGCAACCAGTGTGTTTTCATTGTTAATCAATGGACATTTGTCCTCAGAAGAAACTAACCCTGGGGAGTGTCAGAAAGGATAAAACTGTTGAGAAATCTAAATGTTACACAAAAGGCATAAAAATAAAATTGTCTTTTTTCAAAATAGCTGAACATCATGGCATCTTAATAAAGGGAGTGCTAGAATATGTTCTCCTAATAAACCTCAGTAAAACCTCTAAAAATAACTACACAGATATATTCTAAGTTGATTAGCAGTAATTGAACTGACTTAATGTAGTTGGATGATGTCATGTGTAATATTCCTCTAAAGTAATTTCTGTAGACAAGCCATTTGAAGTCCTCTTGCAGCCAGCATAAACATCTTCGTGTTGCTAAACCGAGCGCTCAGACTAAAGCACTCGGCGGGAGAGCTCTGACATCTGACCGTTCGATCTGCTTTCGTTGAGCTACTGTGGCTTGCCCCTTAGAAGCAGCTTTGCAATGACAAATCTCTCATCCTTGTTTTAGTGACAATGTGGAAACTATGTAATTGTGTAACAACTTAGACCTGTTAGTTGTAGAATAATAAATGTTAAAGATGGAAAGGACCTTTGAAAGTGTCTGGTTTCAAAGTTTCCCCGCGGTATGCATTTCCAGTGTTCTGTCCAACTCAGTTCAACCTGTCCCAAGCAATGGGGACTGTTCCACGGTTTAATTCATCTCTCTAGAAGGAAGCTTGGAAAACTCTTTTCCTAGGTTTCGGTCTTGGTTTTGCATCTGCTTATACATTCCCTTGTATATCTGCTCTTGTATTTTTACAATTGTCCTGGTTTTGGCAATTAAGAGAGCAAAGATTTGCCGGTCTAATCTTTTAAAGCTTGTAATTGGTTAATGCAGGTGGTATCTTCTTCCAAAATCTTTGTAGCTTGGATTGTTGCTTTTATGGAAATGGTTTTGTAGGGTGGGGGGGGGTGTGTGTGTTTTGGTGTTTTGTTTTTTTTCCTGTTTGTTTTCTGAGGGCCAAGACATCCATAACTGATTTAAGTATTCAGAGTGAGGTACAGGGTGTAAATGTGGTTTCTACAGAAAGAAATTGCTGTGTCCTTCCTCTGAGGCTTCTCTGTTTACTGACCTAGATTGCTTTAATTTAGAAGCGCCTCTAAGTTTTTCTTCATCAGCTCTCTGTGTTATTGACGGTTTCCTTCTTTGTGCCGTGGGGTACTGGGGTATCGGTCATTCTTGGGCGGTTTTTGACTGGGGCACCAGTATATCAATTACTGAATATTCATTTTGCTGATAGAATGGAGAAATTCAACTGTCTGAGATTTGCAGCTGCTGCCCCGCTCTATACCACATCTAAAGGTCAGGAGCAATACCTTGTGAGAAAATGTCATAATTTTGCTGAATTATTTCTGAAACCACAGGATTTTTTTTCTTAATTTTTTTTTGGGGGGGTCCAGAATGGTTGGTCAGTGATTCAGTAAAGCACTGACGTGCAAATCCTGTCAGAAATGCGCACTAACCTCCTGAAACTGTCAAAGTGCCAAAGGCACTGTTAGTTACAATGCTGCCCTTAATCAAGAGGCCTGGCAAGGCCAGGACTGTAGCTTCTGTTCTTGTATTATTAAATATCAACAGCTAATAGCGTGCTTAGTTAGTACTAGTTGATTCTTTAAATGATGGCTTATGGGGGGAGACCACATCCTGCGGACGAGGGGAAGAGTCATTAACTTCCTCTTGAATAATGACATTTTAGGAGCAGGCTTCAGCGTGCCCGTATTTTGTCCCTTCCCCTGTTAGCCTTTGGGGGGAAGATTTCCTCCTGCTCTCATACGTTGTTTTGCCAACTGTCCGGTTTGGGAGTTGCTGGTGAAAGCTGTTGTCTTCCTAGGAGTGGAATGCCAGTGGGACAGGGATTGGCAGATTTTGGAGTCTCTCTGTCTCTTAAAGACAAGTCTTAGTCATTGAAATCAGGATTGAACCTATAGCGTTTTCAGAGAGGCCGACAATGCCATTTTTATGTGCAACAGTGCACTCTCTATTCATCAAGGAAATGGCCGCAGAAATGTGTACCCAGCTGTCTCCGTATCAGTAGCATCTATGCATAGCAGCTGCTGATGTTTGCGATGATCATTTCCTATCAGACCCTTCTTGTTTTGGTGGATAAGCATCAAAAAAAAAAAGAGTTAAAACCTTGGAACTCAAGGACACCTAAGAACCAAATTCAAAGCTATTTCAAATGCAGCGCCACTGTTGCATTGTCTTAATCCGTGAAATTTAAGCCAGCGTTGGATGAAGTTCCCTGCGTGACAGGGAGCTGTGCGGTATGCCCTGCAGTCCTTGTCCTTGAGTATCCCGTGCTGCAGCCCTGGTCTCGGGTCGCTGAGACCAGAGGAGCCTCTGGGGCCCCGCAGCGCCCCGGGTTACTTCCACGTGCTGCGTGGGAGCAGGGTGCTCACACCTCCTCCAGCTGCCCAGGAGATGCCTGCGGTGCTCACTGCGGAGCGCGCCTTGGCCGTTAGCAGATATCCTCTGAGCAAAGTCCTGCTCTAGTGCTTTGAATTTTTGTTGTTGTTTTTAAATCTTTGAATCTGCTTTCATAGGGAGACCTTTTTAAAAAAAAAAAAATTCTGAAAATCCTTTTTGTACAATTTTACAAGAATCACAGCAAGAGAAGAGATGATATCGCGGCCAGGGCTTTAATCTGTTATTTATTAGACCTCAGTTAAATGAGGTGCCTGTGACAAAGCAGGGTGTGTGGTTTTGGTTAAGTCCCCTGGGTCCGCTGGTATGCGGTGTATTAGGACTGTCAACGCAAAGCACTCTTAGAGGGGAACTTTGTATTTGGATCATAACCCCCTTTACTGCTTTCAGCTCCTCTTTGCAAAGGAAATTATATCCTTAAAGGCACAGATTGTAGATGGATTAGGTCTGTACTGAAGACACATCTGTGTTAGAGATTTTACCCGATGGACATAGTTTTGCCAGCAAAACCCATTTAGATACGGTCCTTAACCTTTCTGTGCCCCGGTTCTCCAGGTGTAAAATGGGGATAAGATTCTTGACAACTCCAGGAGGAGGTGGGCATACATTAAAACATGGTGAGACCACTAAGTACTACAGTGATGGAGTGGGATTCTGTAACGAGGAGATACTATTTCACGTTTATGTTTTTAAGGGCTTGAGAACGCTAATCCACACAGAAACCACACCACGTAATTTGTGTTCATTATCCTATGAAAACCTTCTGCAGGGAAGAAACCTTTTGCATCTTAGAGTAGCTTATAGCTGTTGTAGAACTGCACGTTCAAACTGTCCCGTGCTCTTCTGATTGGGCAAGTATAAATATTTATCAACCTCGCGTTGGAAATGCTTTTTCTTGTCCTAAGTCAGATGTTGTGAAAAGAGCATAAGGTCTGTGAACAGGGATGAAAGAAATACGCTGGGGACTTAAAAACTTTGTTTACACTACCAAACAAATATGAATGCATAAAAAACCACGACTACTTTTTTTTCTTACTGTTCATATGTTATTAAACCATAGGAGTACTCATCTAGTCGGCATGAAAAGCGTTTGACCGTTTCATGCTGTTGGGGTTCAGGCAGGAGGCAATGTGGACTGGGAGACCTCGGACAGGGAGATTCTTTGTGGATATTTTGGTCCTCAAAGTGGCAGTACCCCATCAGACACGTGTCAGAAACCTTATTTTTTTTCAGTAACCTTACGGCCATCTTTCAATGAATGTTACTTCCTTGGAGTAACAGAAGCAACATTCTGAATACTTACAGGGGTTTCTCGGGGCGGGAACGACATTTAAGCTCAGATTTGCCTTTTTTCCAACCGCCTGACAATGTACACAACAAAAGGAAACTGAAACGATCTAGCCGACAGTGCGGGAGGATCCAGGGGGCCACTCTAAGCGGGTGTTTATGTCAACCAGTTGTTAGAGCTCCCGGTCCAGGCTTTGCTTCCCAAGCTGTTGAAGCCTTCTCTGTTAGATCAGTGACTTGGAACAGTGATCAGTGCAGCGGGCTTCTGGTTTGCATGGTTTCCTGACAGGAGGTAGACTTCCCTTATTTCTAGGTGCCGATAAAATCGGAACTCAATTGCTAGTCTCCCAGCCTACATCCGTGTCAGCCATGTATGAGCACGATACCTTCATTTTCTAAAGTGTTTAGGCTGATACTAGAATGTCTCCAGTGCAGGTCACGCATCTTCTTGACAAAAATTCTAATAAACTATTCATTTGCTTCGACTATCTTTTTTTTTTTCCCCTTAATAATATCTAACCAACAGCAACAAATTATCTTAATACTTCAGCTTCACTGTTGGTTGGTCTTGTTGTTGTGTTTTGGCGTTTTTTTTTCCCCCCAGTTCTGCGAACAGCTGTAGTAGTTGTCCTTACGTGGAAAGCTGGCAAGTTCGGAGTCATTACAAATTTAGTTCAGAGATCAAAACCTAAAAAAGGGGAAGAGTTCAGCAGTACGCTCCCCGTGTTTTTGAGAATGTTAAGAAAATAGGGACGGAAAAATCGGGGAGCAGTTATGTTGAAGTAGTATATACTGATTAGACACAGAGACACTTTTCTGTTGAGGCATGCTAATTGATGATTTGTATTTGTGGCCACCTAGCTGTACAACAGTATCTGTTGCATGATAGCCTACTAGAACTGTAATCTTTGCAATCACCTAAAAGTTTTAAGAAAAGTAAAGAACAAATTCATTGCGTAGAATAGCATGCAGAATATGGCGCTTGCCTGCTCAGTCTGGTGTTGTAGTATCAATGAGGATTGATTTAATGGTATTTTCCTCATAAGAAATGTTCAGGAAAGCAATTTCCCATTTTTTCCTAGTACGTTGTCCAGGAAAGCAGAATTGGAATTAATTCTGTTAAAGTTATTGGAAAAATCATGGCTGCTCTCCTCCTGGAAAGAATAATGGCAAATTTCACTGGTACATCTGTTTGGTTTGGGGGGGGGAATAAAAATTGGCATTAAGTTAACTTCATTTTTTTTCAGAGTGGTTATTTAAAATAATATTTGATTGAAAATAAATATTTTGGATTTTAATTAAAAGTACATCCAGTGCTTTTCTGGGTGCACATGTTTATACACATGCAGGGTAATAAAAGGTCATTGTTATCTTACTTAGCTGCTCCTTTGTGACACGGTTTTATTCCATTCATGGGAGAATAAGTAGAGCGAATGTACTAATAACTCAAATTTTATTGTGGTTAAAGCCTTAAACATTGGAAATCATCTGGAATTTGTCATCGAGTTACCAACCCACTATTATAATTATTTTAAGTACCCATTTGCTGTTTCCATGTAAATAATGATGAGCAATAGGGAACCACTATGTTACTTAGCACGTTTGTTAGTAATTTTTCCCTTTGCTAGGACTTAAAAAAAGGGGGAAAAAAAAAGGGG
>NW_008795249.1:2000444-2018394 GCF_000699145.1 Aptenodytes forsteri | reverse complement strand
GGGAGGTTTGGAGCTGAGTGCCTGGAGGTAATGCTGACTTGGATTAAGTTAATAATGATATTTCCATTTGGAATGTTCTGAGGAGTGAAGTACAGACCCAAATTAAACTGTATGTAAATTCAGACGTTATTAAGGCTGAAGCAAAACAGGAGTTAAGATTTTTTTCATATCTCTCTCCTGAATTGTGGTAATTTCATGAAATTGCTCCGCAGCTGATCTGGGCAGGGAACCAAACCTCTCAGTCTGAAGTCTGATCTAGATCTGTAACTCTGAGAGCGAATTTGTATATGTGGAACTCAGTATCACCTCTGCACTCATTCCAAAAATTTTTAATTAAGGCATGTTTTTTAGCTCACTTGTAATTTCAGAAGCTTATTCCTACTAGTTTGCTGATCTGCCTCTGTCTCTTGCCTCTACCAGATTTACATAGCAAATTACGCTCAATATAAAAATACATTAAATCATTTGAAGTAGTATAAATTTCACACGACCTGACCAACCAGAATAATTTTTAGATGCTTGGAACACGTTTTCAAAAAATACTTCACAAAAATAACCTAACAATCTCCAAACTCACGGTACTTTGGAGGAGGAGGTCTGGTATTTTTTGGAGTCAATGTTATCGAACTCTAAGGCAGATAAATCACTGGAAATTATGAGAGTGCAGTCAACCTACTAAAATATTGTCTGAATTCCTCCGTAGATGTTTGCTCAACACTGTTACTTGAAGGTGAGAAAGGTGTGTGGTAGCTATGTAGCCTGACTTTCGAACAGCCTGTGGTTGCAGTTTCCCTGAATGAATCGCTGCTTTTCAAGGTCTATTGTCATGGCGGAGTTTGTTTTAGAAGAACAACTAGTTTAGTTTTTAAAAAAAGTCGTGATGGAGAATCTGCGTTGTATCCAGATAAGGTTTTCCCTTGTTACCTTTGTGCTAAAAATATTAATCCTATTCTTTTAATCCTATTTCTCTAGCTGTGCGCACCCAGTTGTTGGATGTGCTTAATCTTGGTTTACTAGTTTCCAGTATTTTGTTTTGTCTTGTAGTTTCTGATGGTTTCTGTTGAGTTATCTATTAATACATCTTTGACATAAAAAGCACATTCATAGTTTTTCAGTGCAACTGCCCGATTAAATGTCGCGTTTCCTCCGTGTGCTATTTTGTAGGTATCCAAACAGACGGTAGAGGATTTGGGTGTTTTGTCTGTTGTTTGAAGTACAAGAGCTGTAGCTTGCTCATTAGGAGCATGAGGCTCAAGAGTTGCAGATTAACCAGCTGCACTGCCTGCATTCATGTGGTCACAACCTTCCAAATTTACCCCATCATGAGAGGAAGAATTAATTATAGTCCTAATTGACTGTTTCCTTGGATATAAGCAGGAAGGAACTGCTAGGAGGCAAAGTGATTAATCAGTTGAGCTAGTTACATCAATCAAATGTGTGAGAAAGTTCATCATCCCAAAGGCAGAGTAAAGTAATGTCAAAATACCAAAGCCATCGACTCTTTCATTGGGGTTTTGCTGTGTTTCATCAGTTTTTCAGAGGAATTGCAAAAAATAAAAATAAAAATACATGCAATTGACCCAGTCTGTGCTCGACAATCTGTCTGGATTATCGTGGAAGAGGTAATGCAGTAATCTGTTCTCTTATCAGACATTGCACGTGGTCCTCCTTAGAAGACCTTAGCATATGCTTTTCATGCAGATGGGCAAGCCGCGTGTATCTCCCAAACAAATAACTCGGCGCCGCTAGCTCATCAATCCTGTCAGTTGTGCCAATGAACTGGGGTCTCTTGGTTGCAGCCTCGGTGAAGTACTACCCAGAGAGCTTGATCTGGTGAAACCGTAAAGCTTTAACTCGCAGTTGGCAGTGCCTCCTAGCGCTCCCTATGCTTCCCCCAGCTGCTGGCCCTTCCTATCCCAGGGAACATGCGGCACTTTGAGGGCAAGAGGAAAAACGGCCAGAAAATCCCCTTGAACCACGATCATCTTCAACTCAGGATGTTTTGGCTTATCGTAACAGGCTGGGCTGTAAGCAGCAGCTTGTAAAGAACAGTTAAGTTTTCCTAGCTTTGGCTGGCAACCTCTGTCAGAGAGAAAGGAGGAAGAGACGGGATGGGTAACCGCCCTTCCCGCTTGCACCGGAGCGCCTTTGTACGGGGCTAGGCACCACGGGTCTGGGTTGTCCATACGGCTTTTCTGCTGGGCAGAGTGGATTTAAACCCAGCTCGCTCCTTCAGTCGTGCACAGTTCTGCAATGCATTGGCACAGCTGAGGCGGCGGTGCGGGAGGGGGCAGCGACGAAACGTGGGCGAGAACTGCTTTTGCCGGTATTGCCGATAGCGGCAAAGGTCTGTGGCACCGAGGTCCCAGAGCCTCGAGGCACGAGCTTAACACAGAGCGATGAGTAATTTCCTTCGCTTCAGGGGAGCCGCTCATGTGCTTATATTTAGCCACATGAACCGTGTTTCCAGGACTGGAAACTTCGTTGTGGTGCATTATTTTAGGAAACAATCCAGTTTCACTCACTTTTATCTCTTGATTGACGAGAAGCCCAGTTCGGATGGAAATAGAAGGCTTTCTGTTTGCCTGAGCTCTGGAGCGCTGCAGGTGCCAATCTTGTGACAATTCAAAGAAAACTTGGGAAATAAAGCTGTGCAGGAGGTTAGGAGGGGTGCGAAGCTATAAGAAAAACAAGGCTTCTGTAAAGTTAACATTGGAAAACCTGATTACGGTTTTATAAGGTCCACGGGATGTAGCCATGTATTCAGATATAAAATCTGTACACACTAAATGAATATTCTGTCCAGAAAACAGCGTAGGAGCAGTTATGCTAAACAGTTCTTGGTTGTACCTAAAAGATTAGGGTTCAAAGGCTGTTTGTGTATATCTGTATTACTACTTTTGTTTGATTTTTCCCAGATGCGTATTCATGTTTATGAATGAGCATGTACTAGTACATAGTCTAGTCTATAGGTAACCAATATGGAATTGAAGTGTTGAGACGTAAATTCTTTAAATCGGAATAGAAATATGGGCGGCACTAATCTTGTCCTTGCTTTGTTTCCTTATTTTAAACATTGGACTCTGTAATGATTGATGTGCTGATATGTTAGCTAGCAGCTTCACTTATGAGCTTTCCAGGGTAAATTAATTGTTTTAGAAAACAGGGTATTCTGCATACTTAAGAAGAGACAGATTTAATCCGAATTGCTCCAGAAGAAACATGATTACAGTTTAAAGAAGCAATTTAAAATTTTTTTTCTGATTATAATTACGATCTAGGCAGTGCTGTTTGTATTAGCATATATATTTATTAAGTGTGGGTTTTATTTATATATATCAGCTTTTATCCATAGCTGCATTTAAAAGTTGCTACTTTTAATCTTTTTGCATGATGCTACATCTTTGGCAGATGGTTCTCATTTTGTAAAATGAAACAGTTCTAGGAAGGCCATCTTTCACTTGTGTATAACTTCCTTAATTTTCTTGAATCAAAGGTAAAATCTAGGAAATAATATTGGGACTGTAATACTCTGTGTGATCAAAATGTCTTTTGGCTAGCGTTCTTCTGGGCTCAGCGTAAAAGAGATGATCTTCAGTAATAGGGCACGTGGCTCTAGGTGGCCTTGCTTGAGTAGGGGCGTTGGACCAGATGACCTCCAGAGGTCCCTGCCAACCTCAAGCATGCTGTGATTCTGTGATGCCCTGTTTTTAAATGATCTATAGCACAAGACAACGGTTTCTGAGCAAGTGCCGTCTGTTTGTGCCTTCTCAATTTTCCTTTCAAAGTGGAAAATACATTGATAAGTGCATATGCTTGAGAGATGGACAGGGTGTCTCAAAAATGAACCAACCTAGCATGACTAGGGTAACACTGAGGAAACAAAGATACAGTCTGCAGGTGAGCAAGCCACTTTACTCTGGATCCGAGCCATATGGCCACGGAGGTTGCCCGTTCCATTTTGGACCTCAGCCTTATGACCACGAAGGTCTGCTGTACAGCTCTACTCTCTGTCTCTTGCTCCACAAGAGAGTTATATTTTGCTCATAAAGCTGTGTAAGTTGATTTACTCTGCCTTTATTCAGAGAAAAGTGAATTAAACCCGTAATGAATAAATCTAATTTTAAAATTACATTGTTGATCATCACTGCAGCAACATGCGAGGTCCTTTCTGAGGTTCGCCAATCAAATGCATAAAGTACAATACAAAATAAAATATATGCTGCTAGGCATTCCCATTTTGAGAGTCAGAGCAATGCGATCTTTGTAAAAAGTGGTATTTTAGCAAAATTGGGTCAGCCAGAGTGTTTTGAGTTGGGTGGGTTCACAAAGTCCTTATGGCATCCAATAAAAAATAATGGTTTTAGTGATAGGTAGACTGACTGACTGACTCCACTGGGCTTTTTGGTAAAGTAACGTTCATTCGAATGGATGAGGGTCATTGAAGAATTACAATCGATGTGCTACTTTAATTTTGGTTTAAAAGGGGATATTGTCCAACCTTAAAAACAAAATGTTACTGAATTACAGCTACAGAGAAACACATTAAACACATTAAACTCTTAGAATAGTGCTAATAGTCCAAATACCATTTTGAACCTAAATTATGGACAAAGAAGTTTAAAACAACATAGATGATTACCCAGGGAGCGGGGGCTGAGACTTTTAAATATGTTTTCCTTAGCATAAGTTCTTAAAACGTAGCACTTGCTCGTTCTTCATTTTCTCATTGACTAAACATTTTTATGCAACAGTCCCCAAGCATACATCTTTCCTTCCTTAGGTGTAACCCATACTCTCGCACGTTTATGTCATTGTGGATACGCTAAAATTTGTCGCCTTCTCCCATCTGCGAGTATTTGCAAAGCGTTGCCTGTAGTCTCAAACCTGGTGAAGGTCTGTAGGGTTCTTGACCTCGGCAAGTTTGGATGAGACCAGTGATTGTATTAAAAATAGATATTTTCGTAAGGTTTGCCTGCACTGTCAGTTGATCTGAGTCTATAGTCTAGTACAGGCTCAGCGTTACTTACACAGAAGCGTGAACTCACGTTTGCGTTTAACCTGTGGTCTCTGAGGAGGAGAGCTGAAGTGCTCTAAGGCCAGGCTCTCCTATGTGAAGTTTGGACAGGCTTGGCACAGCGGTGCCGGCTGTGGCACCTCCCAGCCAGTTAGCCGATGCCTTCCACCCAGGTCTTCTCAAACTCTTTCATAGAATCATAGAATAGTTTCCAATCTAAGAGCCAAGACTGCCGATGAAAAACACCCGATCCTTAAAGCTTGAAGCATTTAAGGGAACTTCTGAGCCCGCTGTGCATCCTTTAATGGGACATAGTCATCAGCCTGTGGTTTTCAAAGTTCTCCCCTTCCAGCAAGACCGGTGAAATGGTGGGCTTGAAAATGAGTCAAAAGTGTTGGCAAATAGCAGGTCTACTCCTATGATTATTACCCTTATATATTGTTACCCAAATTTCCGTCCTCAATTGGACGCTAACTATAATCCGTGTAACTAAGCACCTGATGCCTATTAGTTGTTTTCCATCTTTCTGAAGCACTCAGTTTTATATGCAAGGTATATAAGCGCACGTGGAAGGCCGCGCGGTCAGTAAGGGAGGTATATTGTGTTTGTGTCACAAGAAATGGGGCTACAGGCTGAGTGCTTCCAGTGCTCTTGACAGTTTATTTTTTACATAGTATAAAAATGTTGTACGTGTGATGCTATCCCTAAAAATGTTACTGAGGAAGGACACCTTTGGAGCAGACCAGATAGCCTTCGTCTAAATTGCTCCCCGCAGTTGTCTCGTCTCTCAGTGGACTACTGGTTTTGCAGCATTAAATGGAACGGATACGCTGAAGTACTTGGAGACAGACCTACGCAGCGTGCCTCCAGAGGGATGGGCAGAGTGGCGTGAGGGTGCCAGGCTTCACTGGCAGTTCCTTTGTATCAGAAACCAAGGGGGTGTTTTTAATTCTACGTTGTGTTCCAAATGCACGAGTCGATTGGATTAGCTAGCCGAGCAAAGTCTTCTCCAGCGCATGGAAAAATACGGGAGGTCAGACCCTTTCTAATAACGTACAAAAACTAGGGAATAGTCGCTGGAAATAGCAGTGCCTTCAGACTGATTCATGCAAGCCTAAAGCCAGAATCTTATCTATTTCCTTGAAATCAATGTTTATCAAATTGGTAATTGCTTTAAAAGTGGAGGAATATGCAAGGGACTGATGCTTACTTATTTATTTTCCTTCTGACCGCTTTCATCTTTGCCAGCCGGTGTGTGGGAACTCCCAGCGAGCGCCAGCAGAACTTGTCAATGCTCATTCCAGAGCAGAGCAACAGGAAAGCCACGAAATACTTTTAAGCAAGTCTGCCGTCACTTTTCTCACGCTGAAGTCTCATTAGAAAAGTGAGCAGCTGTCTGGTACGTTTTGCTGTCCTTCACTCAGAAAACTATTAGCGCATCAGCAGAAGAAACGCGCACCAAATATACGTAAAAACTGACGCCTGTGGTTGGTTAATGCTCTGGGAAATAGCGTTAGTGCTCACCAGAGAACCTCTGAGACATGACGATTGATTTATACGCTGGACCTTTTGTACTGCAGCCCCAAACTGGGAGAAGATTATTCAAGAAGGTTCCCAGGTACCTGGCTTGGTCGACTGTTGAGTGCATTTTGCATCGTGCACGTGGTGGCGGTGTTTAGAGTCAATGCGGATGCTCCTTAAAACTGAAACAGAGTTTCTTATTTTCAGTAAGGCTCAGGTTACCGAGCAATGCTTTAGGTCACGTTTTTTTCCAGAAGAATCATCTCCGGACTTCTGCTCAAGTTTTGAGTACAAAGATATACAGATAACATTTTGTTACGGACATTTCATTATGTTAGAGAGATCGTTTCCTCCTTCTTCCCTTTCTCCATTTTTTTTTTTAATTGCAACTGCAAATTGGAACTTTGATCTGAAATTTCCCAATCCAGTATTTTTTAATCCCGTGTAGCATGAGAATCCCGGGAGTTCAGTCCAGCAGGTTGGTTTTTTCCATTTCTTTTCTTTCTGTCGCACTGACTTCACAAATTCTAGGAAAGTTTAGTTTCAGTCTTGAGTCCTGAACCTTGTCAGCAGAGAAGATTTATGAAAGGAAGAGTACACCCTACTGCGAGTATTTTATCGGTAGCTGTAGCATAGCAAGAATTCTCAAAGTTATAAAGGTTTGTATGTTGTGGCTTCTTTTTGGCATGAAATGTAATAGCTATCATTAATGATAGAATGGGAATAAATAAGCGTATGCCTTAAGCTTAAGCTCTGTTAAGTATTTACAACAAAAAGCATCAAGCCAGGCAGCTATTTATTCCTGCTCCAGGGAAACTCTCTTTCATGAAAAGCATTCACGGAAAAGTCAATGCACTTGAGTCTCAGCCATGACATAAAACCCTGCTTGGTTTGTTGATGCCAATGTGCTTGTGGTGGGGGTGGGTTTTTTGTTGGTGGTGGTTTGTTGGTTTTTTTTTTTAAGGCACAGGTAAGAGTTTCTGAGCAGAGAGACTAAACCTGCAATTTTGAATTTACGTTTCTGTGGTATTCAATTGAAATCTGAACTTCTGTTTTCATTATGCATTATAGTCTTTTAGCCTGTGAATATTACTGCCTCAATAAGAAAAGAAAGAGGGGAAGCAGAGGAAATGAGGGTTTTTTTTGCTGACACTTAAATTTAAAACGTGAGCTCTTGATGAAATGGTGCAGCAAGCACCTTTGCAGAGGAGTTGGAAAATCAAAATGCCATGATAAAACGTGCGTGGAGATACCGTGCTGGAACAAGACCTGATTACTTCTTTGCAACTGGAGATGGCACCGGAGGTGTTTCCAACTGGAGATGGCACCGGAGGTGTTTCCAGCTTGGAAACAGAGCAGAAAGCATCGGAGAGAAAGCATCGCTTTCACCGTCTGAGAAAAATGGAAATGTATAAACTTTGTGTTTCAAAGCTTTTTGGGTCGGGTTGCCCAGGGGCTAGTCGCTGAACGACGACAGTACTTTCTTTGACTCTGGGGCTGTCGCTTAGACTTTGTCGATACATGAAAACGTGTGATCGGAATGACTGCTCCGGCAGTCTCACAGTTCAGAATAAATGTCAACATCAAGGACTATCTGTGTGCATCAGTGCAACCCAGGACTCGGTTCAGACCTCGATGTAGTAGAAATTGCTGATAATTAAAGACAGTAAGTGATCAGAAGTTACCCAACAGAAATGCTGCTGCCTTCCGATGAGTGAAACCTTTATCAAAAGTGCCTGACTGAGAGAGAGAAAGGACTCGCCGTCTCTCGTTTTGGCAGTGGAGGATATAAACGTAGGGCGAAGATTTAACTTCGTAGTAAAAATCTATAGTGAGAAAAGGCATTGAAATAGCTATGAAATATGTTAAGCAGATTCAGTCTTTAACGATCCGAGGGGGGTTGTTTGGTGTCGGGGATTGTTTGGCATGCCCCGTAGCAAGGGACTGGGCTAGGACCCGTTCACTTAAAGGAAAATAAAGCTGCTGTAAACTCCTGTAAAGGCCCCTGCTATTCCAGGTTTCATTGCTGCTTTTATTATTCTTTCTTTTAGACTCCTCTAGTTCATTCCTCTAACTTCTCAGGAGTACGATGTAGTTCACGTCTGTCGTAAAGCTCGTTGAGAAGAGCTGCCTAGAAAAGCCGTTGGTGTCAAACGCGTACCATTGGTGTTGTGGCAGCCCGCGTCCAAGCCTCGTCAATACAATTTCTGCCCTTTTGCTGACAACACTTACGCTTTAAGACAACAGCATAATGACTAGCTGCTCTGTGGTAATGACTGAAAGTCCCTAAAGGAGAAAAGTTATTTAGTTTTACCAAACAGTGATGTTCACAGCTGGGGTAGGGGGGGGTTCTTGTCGTCTTCCCCCCCTCTCTCCCCCGATGATGGCAGGTGTAATGCAGATTTTTATGAAACTACTTTAAAAGCAGGCCTGTATTGTAAGAGCACTTAAGAAAACATATTCTCTGCCAGGGTGTCTTAAGGAATTAGAGGTTCAAATGCAGATGTGTCATAACAGTATTTTAGGTCTTCTCATGTATTTTTGTTTGAAGCATATAGGTATATGTCTTAGAAGGAAATAATATAAACTAAAAATGAAAAAATAACAAAATGGTAAGACATTCATTTCGTAGATCACCTAAAATACAATAATCTAAACCAAAATGCTCTATTAATTCATGACAAAACTTAAAATAAATAAATAAGCTCACAATTACACTGAGATTTCACTTCCTGGATTGAAAAATTGAATTGCAGGCTCATAGCTCCCTGGAGTGTTTGGAAGGAGAATAGCAGCTCTTAATAACAGAGCACTTTCCTCTGAGAGGTGGACGTTCATGTCATTAGCATTTTTCTGGCGAATTTTCAACCACCAGCAGCAAAAGTTTTCATTGATTGCCTCCTACTGTAAGGCAGTAATGATACCGCTGTCTCTTTCTTTCATGAACCGCAGGAATTGGGAAAATGAGGGAAGCTAGAGATATTAGATACGGATAAAACACAATTCAGGCTGAGCTGTATTTCCTGTGCCGCTACGTAAGGTCTAGCAAGCTAATTTTTACACGTCTGCACTAAATATAGAAAATAGGTTTTCCAGTGCAATAGTGGAGAATCCAAAGCAAAAATCGATCAAGATGCTGCAGTCATCCACTCTCCGGAAAATGAGAAGGTGCCGCATGCACCTCTTCTCTGAAAATCAGACCCCTCTTACCGTGACTCGGGTAGAGGAGCCGCTCTTGTTGATCAAGAAGAATTAGACATTGTGCAATTATCCAAACCCGATACTGTTACCGTTTGGTCATGGGTTATCATTTTGTTAATTGTTGCAATCCAGTGACGATGAGAGGGGCAGAAAGCTATTTGTGAGAAATACCGGTACAGATTTCACTTGAATGCATTTGCCCTATGAAGATGGCGTAGGCCTAGGAAATAGATGGAGGTGTTTGTGGTCGTTAGCATCAGAATTGCACTGAGCTGTCAGAAGGTGATCCCTGATGTCTGACTCTGTCTACTTATAACTGGCGGGAAGGCTCGCGTGCATTTTGATAATGATGCAGAATCAAGTGCAGCTGGAGGAAAGGAAATGGGGAAACTTGAGCTACTGTAGTAATGGAACGCGGGAGTTTGTGCATATACAAATCTTTGTCATAAATCAACAGTTAGGTTTTTTTCATTTTCATGACTGGGGATTGTGAAAACTTAGTACTTTATTTTTATTAAGGAAGCAGCGCAGTGGTCTAAATCCTTATCTTAATGGAGGAAATGCATTCTGATGCTGATATCCTTTTGACTAAGATAACGAATTTAAGCTTATTTGCTTTTACCTTTGAGGATCCTTTCATCTCATCAAGTATGTCGAACAATTTCCGCAGATGAGAGTCTTGTGATATATTTTCATTTTGGTTTTTGTGACATTTAAATATATTTCTTTGTCAGTACCTTGTTCTCCAAATCACTGCTATAATGGTTTACCCTGCATATGAGCTCAGCGTTTTTGGTGTAAATATATGTGAAAGCTAACTGAAGTATAATAAGAGTTTAGAGCGCTTGTATGTCACTGCATGATTAATTGAGGATTTTATGGGTTTGAGATTTACAACTAGTGTGTCAGTTTTAGCATGGAACAGCGATACATACATTGTTGGTCTTCTCTAGCTTCTCCTGTATCACAATCTCTGCGTATACGTAATAAATAAACACGTTCTCGAAGGCACACAGAGAGTGCACATGGAGGGTGAGTAGAAAAATAGGTCTTTATTTTAAAAATTAGCAATAAAACAGCAGACTGAGTCCACCTTCGTGTCTTGGCATCTCTTGTCGTATAACGCAGAATAATTCCACTTGCCAGAAACACGAGCAACATGAACGAACCTCGAATGTGTTGGGTTGTCGGGGTTCACTGAAACTAGTGAAAGCAATAGAAAAAGCCTAAAAAGAAAGGGTAGATTAGGGTGACCCAGTGGTTGCAGAGCCTGTCTACGACAGAGCTGGGAGTTTTTTAAAGATGGTATTGCAACACTTACTCTCAATTTGGCCTTCTTGAGAATCTCATCCCCTTTCTACAAACCTATATAATGCAGAAGAGAGAGGACCATTTAAAATGTCAAATGAACCTTTGATTACTTGAATCTCTTATTTGTACGTCTTCAGCAGCGCTAGGTTAGCCCCTAGCCCTATCCAGTTCCTGCTGGGGGGGAATATGTCGAGAGAATACATGTTATGAACCATTATTATTATTCCAATTTACCCTTAAGAAAAATAATAAAAATGGTGCATAGGATTGTGTAAGACGTGTCCAGTGATAGGGAAGTACTTATAGCAGTCTCTTTAGAGATGCTGCCTGGTTTCTGATGAGCTGCTGAAACCTTTGTCTATCTGCAGAGATTGAGCTACTATTTTTCAAAATAAATGTCTTCTATTCTTAGTGTTCCTTTTGCTTTAGGCAGATTCACACTGAATAAGGTTCTATTTAGTAACAAAAATGTGATTTGCATTGTCTTATGCAAAAAAGAGAAATCACCATTTAAAATATTTCCAATTAACCTTCCATATTAAAGTTGGAAAAGGCTACATAGTTTATGCATGGGGACACAATTTGAACATATCGTTAATCCTGTTTCTTTTATTGTTTGTATAATTGTTAGACGTTTACATAGATGCTACTTCAGGATCAGGGCATACAAGAAATGATGTCTTGACATTAGGGATTTGTGGATCGGTATTTCTTTTATGTTTACAGCCATGGGCTTTATGGTCCTGCAGATGACCGTTGAGCCGAGATGTATGGAAAGCCTCTTCTATACGGACACTGCGGTGTAACGGTTTCCTTTTGCTTCTGTATAAACAGCCTGAGTCACCTCCAGGTAGCCCTGAGGGTTGTTCTGGCTGAACTATTTAAAGAAAAGAAATGGCTGAAAATACAGCTCTGTGCACGTATGCGTGTTTATTTTCACAAATTCATAATCCAACTGATTTTTTTTTTTTTTAGGATCTTGTTTTAATCTTGATACATACGTAAGTATGTACATGCGCACACACACTCTCTCTCTGCCTTCACAGGTTTTAACTCAAGGTTTTTACCTGTCACCTACTGTAAGCAAGCCCAACAAACCCTCAAGCTTCGCAGCTTTTAGCGCGGGCTCTCTTTGTAAGATCATTTCTCTGATGCTTGATTAGTTGTCAAAACAAAATACAGAGAGGTCATTGGAAATACAGAAGTATGGAACGTGATAAATTGTGTTTGCACAGAGCTGAATTGAAGTGGTATAAAAATTACACATTATGTCATCTTCATTTTTTTTTTATGCTGCCTTGTAAACACCCTAAATTTGGCCCAGATGTAAATAAATTTTATTAAACACTTATTAATGTAATTCGTGCTGCAGCACCATAGTCAGCCAGTTTCCTTGTCTTATATTTCAGCTCTGTACTCATACAGAGCAAAATTACATTGTTATTCTCAAGCAGTTAAGCCGTACTTTAAAAATGAAGGAGTATTTCATCACACAAATAAGGAGGAGTGACAGAATCAGGATCTGAAGAATTTTCAGAAACCCTTGCAATCTCTTACAGAAGCTTTCCGTGCACGTTGATTTCTGAGGGACGCTCTAAGTTGTAGTAACACTGGTATTTAGAACAATGAAGCATCAAAAACTTGCCTTCTTGCTAAAGTAAGAAAAAAAACCCAAACAACCCAACAAACCAGAAGAAAGCAAGAGAACGGAAGCTTCTAGCCTTTTTTGCACTTAGAGAAGTTCAAAAGTGAGTTTCTAAAACTTACCTAGAAGTACAGGCTTTGAAAGGGAAGTGTAGGCACCGGTTTGAGCTCGGTCTGAACTGGGCGTTGGTGAACCAGTAGTAGAGCTTTAGGAGCAGCGTTGTCCCATTCTCTGGCAGGTACCGTGCTGCACAGATTTTCCATTCTTGAACTGAGGCAAAAATGGAACTCTTGACAGTTCTCACGAATCCAACGGAAACATTTTCTTTTTGACAAATTTAGGGTCTGCGTTTGTTTGATCTTGACTTTTTTAAAATTTACGTTCAAAGTGCCTGATACAGGAAGCAAACTTCCATTTTGTCTGATCTGTCTCTTGGCTTTACCAGGTCTATCTAATTAATATCTTGTGGAATTCATTCTCATTTTCCTTACTAGCAGGTTAATACAGGTGGTCGACTGAGGTTTTTTTTTTTAATCTATTTGTACCTACTTAATTTCTATGTTTTCAGTCTAAAATTCAGGGTTGTTTTCAATATGAGCATGGGAATCTGGTGAGGAAAATCACAAGAGAGGCAATTAAACTTAAAGCAGACCAGTTTAACAGGTCTGGAATATATTCCAGGTAAGTATTGTTTCTGCTTACCATCACTTTGTAAGGACCTGTTCCCTCTGGAAGTATCGTATTCTGTAAAACACGTGTATTCCACTGATACTGCTGCTATTGAAATTCCTTCTATCGTTCTCTAACAATTGCGCTGCATTTAAATCCACGCAACAGGTGGAACTTAGCAATTATCCAGCTCCATAAAGTTTGAGCATACTTTCAGAAAAGTCTGGTATGAAGCTCTACAGTGATCTTTCCCCAGTCTGCTCTAACCTAAGGTCCAGAGGAGCAGCTTTATGAAAAAGGAATTAATTTCATTTTCACTTTAATACAGTTTCTTATGTTCTCTGGTTCATATCACATCTGTTACAATTTCTGTAATTATCAGCTTAAAAATAACACACCTAAAAATAAGTAACATCATGCTGCTGAGCCGCGTTAATGGCTTGCTAGTTAATTAAGTGTATGCCAGTTCTTCTATTTGTCATTGTCCTAGTGACTCTCAAATGCGCTAGGAGTTATAGCTAGGGCAGTAATGCTGCAGCCTAAGCTCGATGAGCTGATGGCACAATTTGACTGGACCTCTCTGTATATTTGTATGTTTTTATTATATTAAAAAAAAAAAAAGTATATTTTCCCCAGGGGAAATTTTCCATAATTGTATTTGTGGAAGAAGCAGTCTCCCCTGAGCTGTGGTTATACACCTAGCGCGGTCAGGGAGGCTGGCTTACCCTGATGCCTGGCTGCGCAGGCAACGTAGAGGGGAGCGTGGTGGACCTGGGGTCCCTCCACCCGTGGTCTTGTGCCGTCACCGTGCGGTCAGCCGAGGACCTCAGAGAGAGGTGATGAGCGAGCGGTGCTGCCTGGCAGAAGCTCTTCCCCAGCCTGCAGTTTCTGACACTGAAACTCGCACCCTGGCTTAAAAAAGGAAACCGCCAGCTTGTGCTCTGCCGTGAACTGCAGGTATGAGCTGAGCTCCAGAGCCGTTCCTTGCTGACGGGTCCCTTTCAGAGATGTTCAAATAGCTTCTCAGGGTGCTTTGTTTAAGCCATGGTTATGTTTTGCCCTGGTGAATATTAGTTCTCTGAGTGGTTATCTCTGGTGACGTGCAGCCAGGTCTATTGGAAATAGTTCTTCTGTGATTACCTTTTAAATGAGTCCCCGTGCGATGATGGATAGTGCAGCGAGGAGCTGTTCATTTAAAATCCTGCTGCTGAACCCAAGGAAAGGTTGGAGCGATTCCCTGTGTGATGTGGAGATTGTTCTCTCTGTTAAACCGTGTCTGACTGAAGAGACGTTCATCTAAATGCTGGCAAAAACATTTTTATTCTTCTGGGATGGATCAGCCTGTGTTAAATGGTGGATATTGTCTTGAATACCTTGTAGGGTGTTCAATCCACATAGCGTTATTTCCAGCTATGCTGTTTCATGCTACCTTTCCATTAAGTGACAGTGTTTTTTTCTAAATTCCTGACTTTTTGGTTTATGAGGGCGAGTTTATTTCTTAATTCTGTAGGGGCTAGAAGGGCGTTAAGTGGGCAAGTCCTTTAATTTAAAATATACAAGTGCATTGTTGCTCTTGTTCTCTGAATCAAACGTTGGGTATATTAATACTAGTAATGGAACATAATGGCTACTCATCAGAAGTAAAGATAATTATTTCAGGAACACAAAACTAACCTTGCCAGATAATTGCTTGTTGAAATCTGATGCTGTGCAACAAGTGGGGGATTATTAACAGCAGACTCCCATGTTCATCTGTGATATCATTAAATCCCATGTTACAACGATAGGGCTATCACTGCCTTAAAAGCATACCCCTTTTCTTGGAGATGCTTGTCAATTCTTGATTAAGGATTTTGATTGCGTGAGGTCTGTTCTGTTCTTAATAGTCGTGTTGTCCTCCAAAATGCTGGGGAGCTCTGAGTAACTTTTGTGAGACGTGGGTTATATAGGTGCATATTACGGGCTGAACAAAAAACAACTCTCATTCCATTTCTGTGTTGCTGAATTTTTTTTTTTCCCCAAAAAAAATGTTTTCTTAAAAACACGATCCAGTTGCTTGTGTTTTTAAATGCATGTTCATCCAGCAGACACCATGAAATTTGCAAAGGTTTTCATCTAGTGGAAAAAAGTGTAACTTAAAACATGGACTGGTGGAAAGAAGCTGGACGGTAGCAAACGTTTAGGCTAGAGAGACATTTTTTGGGTGACATGAGTAATGAAACCCAAAATAACTTTAAAGAGATATGTTAGATTTCAGTCATTTGAAGACTTCAAATCAAGACTTCTTCTGTGATTACCTTTTAAATGAGTCCCCGTGCGATGATGGATAGTGCAGCGAGGAGCTGTTCATTTAAAATCCTGCTGCTGAACCCAAGGAAAGGTTGGAGCGATTCCCTGTGTGATGTGGAGATTGTTCTCTCTGTTAAACCGTGTCTGACTGAAGAGACGTTCATCTAAATGCTGGCAAAAACATTTTTATTCTTCTGGGATGGATCAGCCTGTGTTAAATGGTGGATATTGTCTTGAATACCTTGTAGGGTGTTCAATCCACATAGCGTTATTTCCAGCTATGCTGTTTCATGCTACCTTTCCATTAAGTGACAGTGTTTTTTTCTAAATTCCTGACTTTTTGGTTTATGAGGGCGAGTTTATTTCTTAATTCTGTAGGGGCTAGAAGGGCGTTAAGTGGGCAAGTCCTTTAATTTAAAATATACAAGTGCATTGTTGCTCTTGTTCTCTGAATCAAACGTTGGGTATATTAATACTAGTAATGGAACATAATGGCTACTCATCAGAAGTAAAGATAATTATTTCAGGAACACAAAACTAACCTTGCCAGATAATTGCTTGTTGAAATCTGATGCTGTGCAACAAGTGGGGGATTATTAACAGCAGACTCCCATGTTCATCTGTGATATCATTAAATCCCATGTTACAACGATAGGGCTATCACTGCCTTAAAAGCATACCCCTTTTCTTGGAGATGCTTGTCAATTCTTGATTAAGGATTTTGATTGCGTGAGGTCTGTTCTGTTCTTAATAGTCGTGTTGTCCTCCAAAATGCTGGGGAGCTCTGAGTAACTTTTGTGAGACGTGGGTTATATAGGTGCATATTACGGGCTGAACAAAAAACAACTCTCATTCCATTTCTGTGTGCTGATTTTTTTTTTTCCCCCCAAAAAAAATGTTTTCTTAAAAACACGATCCAGTTGCTTGTGTTTTTAAATGCATGTTCATCCAGCAGACACCATGAAATTTGCAAAGGTTTTCATCTAGTGGAAAAAAGTGTAACTTAAAACATGGACTGGTGGAAAGAAGCTGGACGGTAGCAAACGTTTAGGCTAGAGAGACATTTTTTGGGTGACATGAGTAATGAAACCCAAAATAACTTTAAAGAGATATGTTAGATTTCAGTCATTTGAAGACTTCAAATCAAGACTGGGCCTTTCAGTTCAAATACACGGTGTAACTTAAACCAAGCAGCGGTCATTTAAGCTCTGAATTTTCACTATGAGCTACGTTAAGACACCTGCTTGCGTAGCTTGGGGCAAATGGGTTGGCTAGGTGGCGGGCCTTCGGGTTTGAACAGTGCACCGCTTTCACTGTTTCTGTGGGTTTAGCTCTTAGGTTCTCAATCCCAGGTCCAAGAGCGAGCTAGCTGCTGCGTTTCACTGACCGGCAGTTGACTGGCTGCTACAACCTGCACCGGCTCCTCTTTAGAAGAGGATATTGTGGACGGGTCCTTTGCCTTGTGGACCAGGGTGACGGGATGCTCCAGAGCAGTGGCCCCGCCGCGTGCTGGTTGTCCTCTCTTCTCACCGTCTCCAGTGTGCTTTGAGACTCTGCAAGTGATCCACGTGGAGCTGAGATGGTTTCCCGGTTATCTAAGCGCATCCTTTCCCAGAGCAAATCTTGCGACTGGGGTAACTTGCTTCAAAACATGTTTTCTGAAGTCTGCAATTCTACCTTGAAAGGTGGTTGCAAACGTTGTGTGGGAGACTGTCTTTCACAGTGAAGTCTTCCTCTTTACTCATAAAATTTCACACCGCTTCATTTTGTGACTAAAAAGTTAAATTATGTTTTTCCTCATCATGGTTGATGGTGAGAGTATAATGTTGCTATAGTCAGTTTAATAGTTTTCATCAAGAGTAGTCTACCTATGCCACTCAAGTCTATAGTGGCAAGCATAAAAAGCACTAAAAACATGTTAAGTTTTCTACAACAAATTTTGGACACATAAAATCAATTTGTGTCAAAAAAGACATTGTTTACCTAATCCTTCATGACTGAAAAAAGCCACACGAAAAAGTGCCTTATTTCAAAAGGCAATCATCAAGGCTTCGAAAGATATATATAATCTCATTTCTCCACTTTCATTTTATCTGCTTTCTCTCCCTGAACTGGAAAACTGCAGTCGTAGCTGTATCTATTTCCTGTAGGAGCTATTAGTCCATAGCATTACATCCGCTTAAACGTGATCACTTTTCTCTTCTGTATGTTACTGATACGCTATTATCACGTAATATTGCTCATCCATCAGAGGTTGCCGCGTTTTCTGCGCTGGTTGGAGAATAGGGGGAGCTGAA